>NC_054540.1:37254553-37317053 GCF_017654505.1 Polyodon spathula | reverse complement strand
TTCATCACTCCACAAAACCTTTGGCCAGAATTCCTATCCATCATTCAAATGCTGTTTTGTAAACTTTTAGCAATTGTCCATGTCATGTTTTCCTAAGAGTGGCTTTTTTCGGTTGGCCTGCGACCATTGAGACCTTCACCATGTAATAACTGACCTATGGTTAAAATGGAAACCTCTCTATGCTGCTATCTGTTATTAGCTGTTGTCTAAATTGCCATTTCAGATTTTTCACTCCATCTTGTTTGTTCTGCTTGACACATACATCCACCATGTTTAGGACTCACATCCTAGTCTTATTTAAGGTATTATGCCTATATTATCGTGTGTTTGCATTGTTTTTTAATGTTGTATTTAATGTACTATACCCTGTATTTCACTGTATTTAACGTATTCTACATTGTTCCTCACTATCTTACAAAGAGCTTTGTGATGGCGGTCCACTATGAAAGGCATTATATAAAATAAATATTGATTGATTTGATTGATAGTGAAAGAATCTTCTTTCTTCCAGACCGAGGGAGCGTTGACAGTACCACAAGTCTTGTACTTCCTGGTAATAGAAACAGTAGTTGAAATTGGGATACTCAAATGCTTGGAAATCTTCTTGGATCCTTCTCCAGCTTTATGACAATAAATAATTTAGGTATTCATAATAAGGTATTCCGATAGCTCATTACTTTTTCCTCCATATTGACTTATTGGTAATGACAGCAATCATCCCATTCCTAACCCTTTTATACTCTCCAAGAATGTTCAGCTACAATCCAGCATCTTCTAGAATTAGGTTCTGCATTATCATAATGAAATTTCTAGAACGCGCTGTGAGTGCGCACACATAATCTGGGTTGTTTACTTTTTGCTGTCTAAAACTTTTAAATAGAGGCTCAAGAGCTGTTGTGCTGCTCCTGTGTTGTGAGACTAAATCACACCAAGCTCTCTTTCATTTGCCTTTTTTTTTTAAACTGTTGTGCAAATTCTGGTGAGACGGTAAATAAGTGGAAAGTATTTTTGTCATTTGTAGCAAATACAAAACATCTCACATTGAAGTTCACCTCTGCTGCTACCTAACAGCTACCTGGGATCCTGGACATCACGTGAGGGAAAATATAATAAAGCCAAAATGTTATGTTTTTTGAGTATCTGGTGGGCGCTCCTCTGGTGCTGGGCCCCCCTGCAGTTGCCTGGGTGCCAATACCGGCCCTGGTTGAAAGACATTTGAAATCACGGATGTGCCTTTACCATTTTAGCTCATGTGAAATATTCACAGCTATACGTTCAAGGCTGTAGCAGTTTTAATGCATGTTCCATTTGTCTTGCTTTTTGTACACAAGCATAAAAACAATCAACTTAATGTTTATTAAAATATTTTAACTTCAAAACACTTCAATACTTGGGTAAAACACAGAAGAGTTGAGTAAACAAACTAAACTGGATCAGACATTTTTGTAATACATGATTTTGAAACTACCAAATGGCTTAAGGTTCACTTAAAATACAGGTCAATGTATAGGCAGTCATTTGAAACTAACAAATCTATATGTTTGTGTAATGAATACAAAATTATAATCTGTGTATAAAGTGATGCTCTGTCTGGCCACCAGAGGGTTCTTCAACAATGTCAACATTATCTATTAAACTATATAAAAATGTTAAGTCTGTATTAAAATGAAATAATTTTAACTTGAAAAAAAGGATGAAAGAAGATGAAACCCACAACTGGCAGTGATGAAGATAAGCTGCACTTGACCTCAATGCTTTGATACTAACTCAGAAAAATCAAACAAGCAAACTACTTAGCATGCAGCCTGGGAATGGTGAATTGTGAGACAATGGACTTCATCTCTCCGACCTATTCGCTGCGACTTTCAGCACACAACATATATTTAACAGGAAATTCAAGGAACTGACCATTCTTGGTAAGAGAATGTCATGGTACTGAATATTGTAATCTTGTATTAAAAAAAAAAAAAAAATACACACAAGCTTTATATTGCAGATGGTTCATTGGTTCACTGCCAACAACACAAACATCTTGAAGAGGTTTTTCAAATTATGCGTCTTTTCCAGAGGAAAATATATTCTGAATTATTCTTGTATTAAAGTAATGTCTTAGAAAGAAAAGTAGCATATTACTCTCCTGTCAGTACAAGCACAAGGTAAATAAGTCATTTACGGTATTCTGCAATGCCGTGTTGCCGGTTTGCTACCTTGCATACCAACAGAAACACATGGCACAAGGGAATCCAACACTGATGCAGCGACAGCATTAGACAGCAATGAAGTACTGTGACAGGCTGGCAAGTAGATAGAGGCCCAGAGACAGACTGCAGTTCAGAAAAAATAATACTTTTATTATAAATAAGCACAAAATAAAAGGGCACAAGGGCCAAAACAAAGGTATTTAAACACAAATACACAAAACAAAAAAGGTTTCCAGGCTGGGCGATGCCTTCACTGGACCAGAAATTTAAAAAAAGAAAAAAAAAAAAAAAAAACAACAGCAAACCAAAATCCAGAAAGTACAAACATCAGCTTGCTTCTTCAGCTCCCTCCTCTCTCTAATGTGAAGCTGAGGCCGACTTTTATGTCAGGTGGCTGGGTGCTGATTGATCGTTAATTACTCCAGCCACCTGAACACAATAAACCCAGGCAGGTAGGTGGAATTTAACCCCATCCCTGCCAATCTATACATGGCAGAGCTCTGCTCTCTCTGCCTCTACGTAGGCCGCAATCGGCCAACACCCCCCCCCCCCCCCCCCCCCCCCCCTTTTAACCCCAAGCCCTTCCCCCAAGAGTCCCATTATGTCCCTTGGGTGGGCTGTTTTGGTGGGCGGTGGAGGGCGGGGTTGATGTCGGAGCCCCCAAGCCTCCTTTGGATGAGGGGGCCCTGGATCGGCAAGAAAGTAAGGTGATGCTGTCAGCGGGCCTGGACCCTCCAGCAGGTTGTGGCCATTCTAGTGGCCTCTGAGGCAGGGCTGGTACCTGCTGTAACGATCGGGTGCACCATCGCTGGGCTCCTCTCAGCAGCACATGTAGAGGCTGCTGTAGAGCGTTAGCCTTCTCCCCTTCTGGCTCCCTGGTCCATGGCTCCTCCCTCTCTGGCTCTCGGGACGGCGGCTCCTCCCTCTCTGGCTCTCGGGACGGCGGCTCTTCCCTCTCTGGCTCTTGGGACGGCGGCTTCTCCCTCTCTGGCTCTTGGGGTGGCAGCAATGGCTCCTCCCCCTCATACTACGTGGGGCAGATAGCCACCATGTGTCCATGCGCCCCACAGCCGGGGCACAACCCCGCCGTGAGGCTCTTCAAAAAAAAACCTCCCAACTGTGATCCCCGACCTCCTCCTGCTGTTGAGGTTTCTGTTGCCACATTCTGCTCTTTCCCATACATGTTTAAAAATTTTTTAAGGGTTTTCCAAGGTGTCCACAAAGGACGTAAAACACCTGCAGTACTGCTCTGAGCCTCCTGGAGGTGCTATATCCCACTTCTAACATCAAGTGTGACAGGCTGGCAAGTGGATAGAGGCCCAGAGACTGCAGTTCAGAAAAATAATACTTTTATAAATAAGCACAAAATAAAAGTGCACAAGGGCCAGAACAAAGGTATTTAAAGCACAAATACACAAAACAAAACTTGGAGAAAAGGTTTCCAGGCTGGGCGATGCCTTCACTGGACCAGAAATTAAAAAAAAACACAAAACAGCAAACCAAAAACCAGCAAGCACAACCGTTAGCTTGCTTCCTCAGCTCCCTCCTCTCTCTAATGGAAAGCTGAGGCCTCCTTATGTCAGCTGGCTGGGTACTGATTGATCGTTAATTACTCCAATCTATCCCAGCCATCTGAACATAATAAACCCAGGCAGGTAGGGGAATTTAACCCCATCCCTGCCAATCTATACAGGGCAGAGCTCTGCTCTGCCACAAGTACACTTAGCATTTTATGTTATCAGAGATAATTTGTAAATGCTTGTGGGATATAGAAATATTTCTTAATAGACAAATCTTTGTGTAAACAGAACTAAAATGACAGATTTAAACAAGCAGTCTACTGACCTGGAATTCTCAGAATTCTCATGAGTAGATCAAAGATTTTTGGTGACTCTTGCAACAAACCAGAACAAGCACTAACATAAGCATACAACAGTTTTTGTTCTGTGTCATCCAGGACCAGTAGCACAGATGAAAATATCCCAACAGTTACTGCAAAAAACCTCGATGAACAAAATTCAGATATATCAGCGTCTTTACAAGAAATGAACAATGAAGGTATGTGAGAAGATGAAAGCAAACAGAGAACTTCAACATCGGCTATGTTAATTACAGCGTGTTCACAGGTGTAAGTAGGAAAAGAACATACAAGTTCAAACAGTGGCTAAAAAAAAAAAAAAAATGTTTTGCACGTTTTGTCAATGCAGGGGAACTCATGGCAGGCAAGACTGCATTTTTAACAGGGAACCAGAAGTTCAAACATAGAACATAGAGCTTCAAAACGGCACACAATGTGCAGAGAGGCATGCATCCAGAAACATCAGCCAGAGCATCCAGCTACCATAAACAGACAAAGAGCTTCAAAACGGCACACAATGTGCAGAGAGGCATGCATCCAGAAACATCAGCCAGAGCATCCAGCTACCATAAACAGACAAGCAGAACATTCTGAGGAAGCTGCTACCAGGCAGTTAAAAATCATAAGTTGGGGAAAAAAAAGTTGGCCACTATAATTTTGTTGATAAAAAAGAACCGAACATGTGCTATGTAAGAAAGGAAGGAAAAAAGTTTTGCAGGAATTCAACAATAAATTTGAGCAAAATTGTATTTTTTTTTGTGCCCCTAAATTTTTTAAAAAGTTAACGTAGAGCCCTGCCTACATCTGGTTTCAAGACATGAAAAATGCTGCCAAGATTGTTTTATAACTACCTGTGCTTAATAAAAATGCTTTGATTGTACGTTTGTTCTGTTTTTCTGGTTGTGTTATTATTGCTATCTTACGTATTGGACACTATTATATTAAATCCTGCTAATAATTGTTGGTCATAGCTTACTGGTGGATTGCACAGCCCATTGAGATCCAGCATTGGGGTATTGGCCACCACTGACTTACATACTTTAGGAAGCCATAAAAAGAGAAGTTTCAGCATACATTTTCAGTGTCTTTATTTTTTATTGTCCCCTTATTTAAAAAAAAAAAAAAAGTGGTTCTTACTGCAGTTAAATGAGTGCTCTCAAAATGATCATGGCTGTCCATCTATCTGTCTGTCTGTCACACTCTACACGGTAAGCACAATACCTGCCTGCAACATACACTCCTAGACTCCTACAGACCTTTCAAACGGATTAGGCAATCACCTGACAAACTTTCAGTTTCATACAAATATTTCAGTATTCAGTGATTATGAGGACAGCCTGTATGTGTGCACACTGGTTTATATTGTCAGCTTGAGGTGCTCTGAGATTCATTCATTTGCTACTTTTTAATTCTGCGCCTGCCACCGACATACGCTGCCTGTGTTAGATCAGACAAAGTAAGAGTCAGCTGTATCTGGTGCACCATTGTCTACAACCAGCAGAGAGACACTTGAGCCTCCTTTTCAGTAGATGGCGTTGGCTTTTAATTTAATTAAGACACTAGCGTGGATTATAAATGTCTATGACAGGAAAGTAGAACAGAAGAGCAGCTCCTGTACACTCACAGCACCCAACACAGCAAACAGAAAAGAATTAACCAAAAGTATTAAAGTATTTGCAACAAGAACCACCTGGCATGAAGATAAACACAGTGACTGAACACTAAAAAATAACTTCAATGTAATTTCAAGCTACTCAATGCTGAACAATTACAGGACTTTTAATGGGAGCCACAGACTATCTGTGCCTGCAATATGAGGGGTGAGGAGCGAATGTTGTGCTGTACTCACGAGCTGAGCAGGCTCTGAATGGCGGTGTGTAAATGCGTTGACAGCTCCAGAGATACTCTGTCCCCCAGGTGTGCCATGCAGTCCTCTATTGAGCTCTCCGGGTTCGCAGGGCTGAAGACTGGAGACGTGTGGCAGTCAAATCCTGTGCTCGTGAAGGCTGCATGAATTACACAGAAAATGTATTGAATATAGCAAGGCTTTCTGGACAGAGATGTTTTCTGTTACTGTGATGCAGAGATGGAGGGCACCTTTTAAATAAAATCTTGCACTAGTAAGCTGTTGGGAAAAGTTCAGTCTAGTTGATGTTTTTTTTTTTGTGGTTTCTATAGGTTAATGTTTAAAGAGCATATTAGAAGATGATGGCTTGCCTGTAAGTTTGTGTTCAAAGTAGGTTAGCTCTGTCATACAAAAGAGTGCTAGAGAAATAGTGCTAGAGCAGTGGTCCTCAAAGTCGTGCAAGTGGGAAAATTCGTGCCCGCGGAGCCAGGCCATCTTGCCCGCGGCAGCTGTTCTTAAATTACGAGTCGCGAACATATTTCTGGAGGGTTGTAGTGTGGGAAAATAAAGAAAGCTTTAAAATGCGCGTTTTCCAACAAAAGCACCACAGCAGCCTGTTGATAGTACTGCTTGCTTATACTGTGCTTGTACGTATGCAACATTTTTTTTTTTTCTGAATGGCTTTTGCGATACGATCAACCAACTGAATATCTGCATGGACTCTGCGGTAGCCCAATCATAAGTTAGCTGGGTGGGATATAAACTATTTAAACTATAAACTATAAAAGTCTATTTCAGGTGCAGGTACTGACAGTAAGATTAATCAATAGGAGAGTCAAATATTTGCCAAGTTTTACGCAGCTGTCCAATCATAAGCAAGCAGAGGCCATTCACGGTATTCAGCATGAAAAATTAAAGGTGACTAGCCAATGGGAAAGTGAAAGATCTGACAGCTATCCAATCATTCGTGAGTAGAGGCAGGGTGTTAATATGTAAGCACTGAATTTCACCAACTGTTATTGAGAAAAACAATACATTTCAGTATTTCGAATTTAATTTTCTCTCTCTGTATTGTTTTTTTTATTTCACCAGACAAGTGAAACACTGTCGTATATTTAGTTACGAATCCACTTTCTCTGAATAATTGTACTGGAAATGAGCAATCTTTAAAACAAGGTAGCGTTGACAAATTTGTCAAGTTGAAACAAAGCGAGATGCTAGCTACACTTTTATTCATGGTTATCAGTGTAAACAAGCTATTTACAAATATTTGCAAATAATATTTTATGTAAATTTAAAGAATAAGCGCAGCACTCACAATTACTACCTCAGACTTGGCATTATCATCAGAGTGAGCCAAGAACAACTCCCACTAAAACTCAAACTCTATTAGAAGTCATTAAATCGACTAAACAAATAACAGACGTGTTGTGGTTTGAATGTTTAGAATGTTCTGTCATGGACGTTCAGAGTGCGGGATTTACACTCTCGGCAAACCTATCTGTATAGTTTCTTCCAATACATTTTAGTAGGAACATGAGTTGTATTGCTGCTGAAAACTTGCTGTGCAACTGGAAGTGGCCTGTCAGTTATAGTTACAAAGCCAACACCCTGGCAGTGCATGTACCAGCAGTGGGGTCAGCTGTGCTCTTAGACCGAGAACCTGTTTTTCCCCCACCAGGGCCTGTAAACTTTCTGGCTTACCTTTCGAAATCTCCTCTTCAAGCAGCTTGAGCTCCTCTTCAATCTCAGCTTTCACTTTTGCAGCAACCTCCTTCTCCTGGGGAGTCTCTCCCTGTGTCCCTGAAGTCACAAAACATTAGCTGTGAAAATAACTTAAACAGAATTCTCTTAACAAAAACAGTGATTGAGTTTCCTCAGGGGACTACTTATACAGTCTACCAATGTTTTCCAAATCCTGAGGTTGACAGTTCTTTTATCTGTATACATTTGGTGTATATATTTAAAAGTGTGACAAAGTGCCAACAAAAACAATTATTTGACAAAAGCTTGACAATATTTTAGGAATGGAACACTCTGGTTATGTCTATGCTTACTAACTATGCCAGCAAAACATATAAAAGGGGAAGCAAGGTGGGAAAGCACTTCAGTGTTGCCCAAACTCCAATGCCCTAAATCTGGTGAAACACTGTTTACAAACAGGTAATGTACGGTATATCCCCACCACAATTGGAAATTCAAAAACAGATCCATCAAAATGACAAAAAAGTTCATGACATACTCAACAATACGTACAGAACTGTACGGAATAAGTCTTTTAATAATGATTCTTCAGATAAATGCAAAAAACGTGTGACATACAGATGGCCGGATGCACAACAAACAACACCCCCTATACCTCCAGAATTTGATACTCAAGAATGTAAACTAAATAATGTTAATACAAAGTTTTATGACAACTGAAGAAGAGGTTCTCCAAATATATGCAAAAATTTAAGTGTGACATACAGATGAAAAAAAAAAGTACAGAAAGACAGCACCCCCTATACCTCCAGAATTTGATACTCATTAATTTATAAGTAATGTTAATACCAAGTCCCATGTCAATTGGCTATGCTGTTTTCCAGACATATTAAAATGTATGACATGTACATAAATAAATAGAACCATTAATTGTTACTGAGCACAAGGAATTCACAGAGCTACTGTATGAGCCAACCATTGCCCTGCTTTGCACTGTGATTTTGCTGAGCACTGCAGTCTTCCACTGAGTCACGCAAGAGCTGCAGACATACGGCTAGTTCAGTGGGGTTGCTCAAACCCAAGTTTATTTTTAAACTACAATGTGACAACACTTCAACAACTTTAAATTAGTGCCAGGCAAAATAAGGGTTAGGCTCTCTAAAAGATTGTGAGCAGGAGGACCGATATTCTTTAGAAACTACAAAAATTCAAAAACTAGAAAGGGGTTTAGATTATGTCACTGAAAATGTGCAATGGCAACACACTGTAGTACATTAATTTCAAGCAGAATGTGGCACAGGATTACACTGTGTAAGAACACTGATACAAGTTTCTGGTTCTCAGACAGAAATGAACAGGCAACCAGCTTGCACGAATCTGGACGTCTTTTGCAAGCAGTTGCACGGAGCAGAGAAGTGTTCTACTTTTGATTAATTAGTTCAGACAACCTGTGCTGTACAGGTCAAGGTGGTCCCTTTTCTAGGTTGTCTTCTTCTACAACTGCACAACATTGTAATCAGGTGGCGGATGTGTGGGCAACATGGTTCCTGACATCTTGGTTGTGTAGCTTAATTCAAGTAGTTGCTCCACAGTTGCTTTGGTGAAGACCCATGGCTCAGTGTGTTGCGTGACTTTTAGCTCAATTTGTTTGGAGGGGGGGTATCCATTTGTTATCAGATTTTACCCCACCCTATTTTTACAGGATTTGAAATGGCCACTTTGACTACTACATCTCTTATCGTAAGTACAACGAGCAACTTCCATTCCTGCTTGACTACTGTTCACCTCTTTTCATCTGCTGAACCCCAGCTTCGAATGTAACAAAGCTACAGAAGCCAAGATCAGTAACTCAGCACCACCAGGATTCAAACCAGCGAGCTCCTGATTGTATTACTCGCTCTCCTGTGGTTGTGCCTTTACTGGATGAGCGACAGCAGACCCCCGGGGGGGGGGGGGGGGGGTAAAGACATTTTCATTAGGAATAATAACAAAAAGCAGGAAGCAAATGCCACTTAGCCACTCTACCAGAAATACTGTATGGCTTGAAGATTCCTCCGCTAGCCAAACAAGCTGGCTCCCCACACATCCAAAGCTACAAGCCTTTTAAAATGATTGCAATCAGCAATCTGTGTTGTTGGAGTGGCTCTGTTCAATGGCTGGACTGCTCATGTGCGAGTAATGGTACAGTAATTGCACATGACAGGCTGTCAGAACGGATGAGGGGTGATGTGGAAAACACATTCCCATTGCTCAGAGGCACAGCGATAGGTTGGGCCGTGTATATCACAATTAACAGTAGGATAAAAATGGCTTTTTACATATTTAAATAGATCCTCTAAAACTAGCTGTACCACAATACAATCCCCAATACATCGACAGCTCCTTACACAGAAGCTGGGCTACTAAAAAGGCTGCTTTCTGATCTCTGGGAATGTGTACTTTTGACCTCCAACAATGGATTTAAGCAACTATGAACACTCCATATATCTACCAGGCACACATTCCTAGAATGTACAGTATGTTAGTGCCAATAACACACAGAATGTGTTTAACAAATTCAGTACTTGTCATCATATCAAAATACTTTGCAAACATTCCTAAACATTGGGCTGTAATTCTAAAGCATAGCTTATTAAGTCAATAAGGGCAACAAATTACGATTTACTTTCCGTACAAATCTCTATTTTTATTTTACTTCAGAATTCCATTTTGTATGTCTCTAATTTAAAATGAATGGGTATTTTCAACATAACTGAATTAGTGGATGTCAAACGCAGCCCATTGCTTTTCACAAACACGGACACAGAAAGGACTTATGATAAAGGGTTAAGGTAGATTTCATACTTTTGCTCATTATTTTCCTATGTTTTATTATTACTATATTGCAGGAACTGCACACTATTGACAATTAAAAGGCAAATATATGCAGTATTATCTGTAATCCTTGAACACAACTGAATGCTAGTTTGTAGCTACTTTACATTGTTGTAATCAGACACTGTTGAATGTTAGTTTGTTATAATTATGTGCAATAAGATTTAAGAACGCAAAAGCATTAGTCACACGCTGAGATACACTTGAGAACCATCTAGTCACAGCGTGAGCCCAGACTGAGTGGAGCCAAGCGCTATAGGATTTTGAACAATCACAAAATTTTGAGAAAGATGCCTTACTTTTTATAGGTTGCCGGCTACAGGGACTAGGGGTGGAATAGGGCTATTGAACCCCAGGAAATGTAAATTAACTTAACTTGGTGCTTGGAATCAGACCCAGGGATCCTTATGATTCCTGTATTGAAGATTGTTATTTTGTGTACATGTTACTATTTGAATAAATAATTTTAAAACAAAACAAGACAAAGAGCTTTCCATTAAATGCAAGCATGCAAAGCAGAGTTCCAGAATCCCCCCTCCCCCCCCCGGTGAGGAGCGACAACAGCGGATCCAGCGTGTGAGCAGAGTAAGCAGCCAGAGATTCCTGAGTCAGAGATGGAACAGCGACAGGTCCCGAGCTGGACGGTTCTCATCAGCAACTACACGCAATAAAATAAAATAATTAAATACACCACATCCAAAAGACACCAAATTACACAGACACAGTAATGAAAAGCCTTCATTTCTGCAATTCAAAGCACATGTTAGAACCAATCCAGTTCCCAAATAAGCATCTTAAAAGGACTTCTAACCAAGGTTTTAAAAATGTATTAATCTTATTAGCACAAGCAATATGATCACTCCTCCTCTTGTCTTTTATTGAAGAGATTTTGATTTACTTGCATTTAATAGGAATATGCAGATGATTTAAAATAATAACACTAGATAAAGTGCTGTAGCAATTTCATTCAATCAGGTCATGCATTAGAGCCAGCAGCCGTACTCATGTTACGCACTGTGTGTACCATTTGAGTTCACAATTCCATCTTCAAGCATGGACTCGCATGCAGCGGTCCAGATAAGCTGCATACCTGCCGCTTTTACGCATTACAAAATACGCACTAAATTTAAATTTAATGCGTAAAACTGTGCGTAGCAATTTCGCTGCACAGCTTGTCTGTCTCCTCTAAACGTTCCACTAACAACTACATCTCCCACAATACAATGTCTTCGGGTACTAGGAAACTGTACACAAGAAAAAACAACATTCTCCAAACTCTGGCTAGCCCTGTTGTCTTTGCAGCCAGTCACAGTAAGTATAACAAATTCGAAGCTACACAGGTTGAAGTGTTAACGACAGCCCAGTCCATCTACAAATCCAACTGGAACCATTGTCAACCACAAAAAAAAAAAAAAAAAAAAGGTGCCTATAATATTAAACAAACTGTTTTATAACTTATTAATGCATGCCTTACTGTATATCTGTATGGCTTTATATTTGAAGTTGTAACATTTTCGCTGAGTTTTTATTTGTTGCGTTTTACCCCGAGAAACTACAGTTTACTCTGTGTTAAAATTACAGGATACGTTATTCCCAGACCTAACTGGCAGTTTAATGAACATGATTTCAAAATGTAACTGATGAAACAGATGTGCTCGTTGAAAATCAGGAAATGCTGCAAAGAAAAAAAAAAGATATAAAATTAACTAAACCTTTTAGTAAAAGCATAACTGGAAGAAAATGGAGGAAACAGGAATAATCATCAAATAGCAGTATAGCAACTCAACATTACAGTACACTGGGAAGCAAATGACAGGTATTTAACATGGCACGTGTTAAAAACATGAGAGTTCAATTTACTACGGTAACCAAACAGACTTCACAAAAACAAGAACGTTAAGTGGCAATCGAAAAAACAAGGGAAGGGAAATGGTGCTACTTGTGCTACTTTTTCAAGCAATTATAAATGGCTACAACTAATTATAACAAAAAAAGTACCCTAAAGTGTGCAATAAAAAGCCTGTAACTGTATCTCGGGCTTCAGGGGACACAGATCCCCCTTCTTCGGTCTTGTCACTTATCTGCCATGGGAGTTTATTCCTTATGTTACTGATATTTTATTTTTTGAACTGCCTGTTTTGTAATGTAACAAAAAGGTGTATGTTTATAGCCCCTGCTTAAGGGATGAGTAATGATTAGCTGTAGTGATTGTGAGAGTAAAATGATTAGAAATGGAACTAGTGTAACAGATTTATAATCTAGTTTTTCCCTTAGTTACAGGCTGATGCAGTCATTTATCGACATGAGATGGGATGTTGGTGTGGCTCAGTTGTGCGAACCACATGAAAAATTTCTGTCCATGTGACCCAATACACAGGAAGTGATATTTGTGTATGTTTTTACTGCGCTGTATATGAAGTATCATCACTGAAGACTGGCAAGGAGTTGATAAACTGTAGTGAAACACCTTCAGTAGAATTATTGCATCAGTCTAAGACTGACAGGGGTGTCAGGAGCTGTTGCAATAACACCGTGTAACAATTATTTTTTTTGGTTCCTGGGTAGTAAGTGTTATTCCTAATTGCTTATGCCTCAAAAGTATAGAAAATGGCTATTATTCCCCACAAACTTTGCTTTTGTGACCAGGACAGCGATATTTTGAAATTTACCTATTTTCCAGAACATTCCAGATGGATTCAGTGCTGAGTAAACTTGGAGTAACTTCTAGAACTTTCCAGTAATATGCATAGTAGTATAAATACAGGGGCCTTAAGCCCACCAGTTCAGTTTAGTTCCAGCTGCCTAAGTGGATACATATCTGCATTTTTCTGAGATGGTATCAAGAGGCTGCAATGGTGGCATTCCTGATGGGTCTCCAAGGTGGTTTTACCAAGTTTCCCTGCTATCTTCGCTTTTGGGACAGCAGGGACACCAAGGCGCACTACCACAGGCGGGACTGTCCAGAGCGGACCGAGTTCTCTGTGGGGAGGAACAACGTCAAGTGGGAGCCACTGGTGGACCCCCGGAAGGTGCTGATGCCACCACTGCACATCAAATTGGGCCTTATCAAACAATTTGTCAGAGCTCTAGATAAGGAGTCGGCAGCCTTCAAGTACCTTCAAGACTTCTTCCCTAAGCTGTCTGAGGCAAAGGTCAAAGCCGGTGTCTTCGTCGGAGAAGATCCTGGAGTGCAATGAATTCCCCAATAAGCTCAATAGTAAGGAGAAAGCAGCACGGAACAGCTTTGTCGCAGTGGTTCGGGGCTTCCTGGGTAATCACAAGGCCAAAACTATGTGGAGCTGGTTCAGACTCTGGTGAAGAACTACGGCACAATGGGCTGTAGGATGTCCCTCAAAGTCCATATCCTTGATGCTCATCTTGATAAATTCAAGGAGAACATGGGAGCGTACTCGGAGGAGCAAGGTGAGCGCTTCCACCAGGATATACTGGACTTTGAACGCCGCTACCAAGGACAGTATAACGAGAACATGATGGGAGACTACATTTGGGGGCTGATTCGTGAAAGTCATTTACAGTATAATCGTAAATCCTGAAAAACTACTCACTTCTAAATCTTTTGTAGTCATTTTTGTATTACTTTAGTATAAATACATGTTAATTTGGATTCATATGTTGTTTTTTTCTGTGTGAACGAAAAGACCATTTTCTCATTGGAAATAGGTAAATTTCAAAATATCACTGTCCTGGTCACAAAAGCAAAGTTTGTGGGGAATAATAGCCATTTTCTATACTTTTGAGGCATAAGCAATTAGGAAATAACACTTACTACCCAGGAACAAAAATTGTGTTACATAGTGTAATAGACTTGGCTGCTGTAAGAAAATGAAATCACTATGGTAGAACAGGTCAGTTAAGTAAACAAACTGTCTTTTGCCCTTCAAAACATGAAGCAACAATCCCACCAGAAATAATCCCAAGAGTATTAATCTGAACCAAGTATAATTTCAAATGTAGCTGTCTTCATGTTTTCTATCAGTTTGTAATATTTAAAATGCACCTACAGTGCATATAAGTATTCACCCCCCTTGGATGCTTTCACAGTTTGTTGTGTTACAATCTGAAATGTTGATGCATTTAAATAGGATTTTTTTCCCCCATTTTTATTGTGAAACAACAGTTAATGAAAAATAAAAAAAACTGAAATGTCTTGGTTAGATAAGTATTCACCCCCTTGAGTCAATACTTGGTAGAACCACCTTTGACAGCAATTACAGCTGTAAGGCTTTTGGGGTAAGTCTCTACCAAGTTTGTACATCTGGATCGTGCAATATTCTTCTTAGAAAAATTGTTCAAGCTCTGTCAAGTTGGATGGGGATCGTTGATGGACAGCAACCTTCAAGTCTTGCCAGATTCTCAATCGGATTCAAGTCCTGGCTTTGACTGGGACACTCTAGGACATTCATTTTCTTGTTTTAAAGCCACTCCAGTGTTTGGCTGTGTCCTCAGGGTCATTGTCCTGCTGAAAGGTGAATCTCAGTCTTAGGTCTTTTCCAGACTGAAGCAGGTTTTCCTCAAGGATTTGCTTGTATTTAGCTCCATCCATTTTGCCCTCTACCCTGACAACCTTCCCAGTCCCTGCCGATGAAAAGCACCCCTATAGCATGATGCTGCCACCACCATGCTTCACAGTAGGGATGGTGTTACCTGGATTATGTGCTGTGTTGGGTTTGCGCCAGACAGAATGCTTTGCATTTAGGCCAAATAGTTCAATTTGTTCTTCATTGGACCACTGAATCTATCGGCCCATCTTTTCAGAGTCTCCCACATTTGCAAATTCCAAGTGGGATTTTACATGGACTTTTTCAGAAATGGCTTCTTTCTTTCCACTCTTCCACACAGGCCAGATTTGTGGAGTACTTGAGCTATTGTTGACACAGACAGATTCTCCCATCTCAGCCATAGAACGCTGTTTCACAGTTGTCATTGGCCTCTTGGTGGCTTCTCTGACCAATGCCCCACTTACCCGGCTGCTCACTTTGGGAGAATGGCCTGCTCTAAGCAAATTCTGGGTGGTGCCGTATATCTTCCACTTCTTAATAATCGACTTGACTGTGCTCCAAGGGATATTCAATGCCTTTCAAATCTTTTTATACACCTCCCTTGATCTGTGCCTTTCCAAAACTTTATCCCAGAGTTGTTTTGAAAGCTCCTTGGTCTTCATGGTAGTATCTTTGCTTTGAATGCACTAACCAACTGTGGGACCTTACAGAAAAAGGTGTATTTAATCTGAAATGATGTGAACCACTTTTATTGCACACCCCAATTTTTTCACACATTGAAAGTGTTGAGTAAGTTATGTAAATCAAAGGAAAGAAAATCCAATTTAAATGTATCAAGATTTCAGGCTGAAACAAGGGGGGTGAATACTTACTACAGGCACTGAACTTGAGGTTTTGGTAGTTTCAAATGCGTCACTGTAACAAAGAAATCTAAGTTCCACACGCAAGTTCATAACCCCTCAGCTCCAAGCTAGTGCCATTGGAAGCACACCCTGTCACTTTTACTCTAGATCTAATCCCAGACAATGCAAAATTGAAGAACACCACCAGTTCAGTTAGGACTATGTGGTACTTTAGCCTCACCAAAGTGGCCAAAAGCAATGCTCAAATGCATTATAAATGCAACTTCATGGATACTAAAATGTTTTGCTTGATTTTTGTAGATCGCATAAACATCAATCCAAAAATGTGGACGATTTTTTGGAGCCCCTCCCATGGGAGTTATTTCGGCCTACACTTGCAACTTGCCAAAAGTGAAATAGGTACTCCTGGTATTTTTTTCTCAAAGCCCTATTCATCGAGTTGAATTAGGTGCTACACATGATGGTAGTGTCTAACTTGAGTCCAGGGTGATTTTTCTGGTCAGGGTCACTTTTTCACTTCAGGTTGACCTTTGCCAGGTCACAGCTCGAAGGAAGAAGAAGAAAAACAAAAAAATTAGCATTTCTGACCTCAGTGGGCCCGAAAACCCCCAGATGAATTATTCTAGTAAACTCTGAGACAGTCGGGCAACAAAATGCCCGTCGTCTAGTTGAGTTGGCATGGAATGACCCAATAGTGAAGGAGTAAGTTAGAAAATGAATGTGGATAGCTCTGACTAGCAAAACAATCCCAGTAAATCGAATTGGAATGAAACACCCTGTTTCTAGGATCGTCAACAGGATAAATTATGTTTGAAGTGGAGAGTGTAAGCGAAACTGAAGTGAACGGAGCCCAAATGGCAGCTTCCATGTATGGGGCACCAAGTGTTAAAATAAAACTCTAATGTTTTTACAGGTGTTTTTTCCCTGGATTTAATGTAAATCACAAGTGTACACTAAAAAAATAATAAAAGACTTAAGTTACAAGTATTTTTTCAAAGATTTATTAGTTTGTTCAAATTTAAAACACTTTAAAAATGTGTTAACATTTATTTATTTAGCTAAACCTGGACTTTTTGTGGTTAAATCTTGGAAAAGATGCAAGTTACCATTTGTATTTTAAAAATAAAGGTATGTGTTTGTTTTTTTGTGTTTCTTTTGGTTATAAACTGCACATTTTGAGACCTGTATATACCAATAGAATTGCACAACTGAAAGGAGTTAGGGAATTGTTTTGTTACCTGCAATCACTTTAAGAGCAGAAGCTACCTTGTAAAAACCTTGACTTGCTCCTGTCAGGCACATGGGTGTGTGCTAAAAGGGGGGGGGTGGGTCAGTGTTACACTGCAGGCTGGCAAGACACCGCAAAACACCTGGCGCCTTGGCCAGAATACTGCCCTTGTTTCTTAAACGCAAGCTACAGAAATATTGGCTCCTTTACCTCCCCAGCCTTACCTTCTACTGCAGCACCCTGCTGCCCCTGCGGCCTGTCCTGTGCAAGGAGGCCCAGGTAATTGAGAACGACGTACTTTGTTTCATAATGAAACCCTTCCGGAACAGTAGCAGAGCGGGCAGCAGCAGCCATCGAAGAACTGTTCGCACAGACACAGCCTGGTCAGTCAATCTCAGTGTCCTACAGCAAACAAAAATAACTAAATTGAAGGGACTTTGTTTCAAAATTGAAATTCCAGCAACGGTCAGCACTGGAGGCATGCCATTTTAACACTCTACACTCAAATTATTCTGCTGTTAACCCTTGTATGGGATTTTATCTACCTGCTCGGACCCATTCAAATTCTTAACTGCAAAAGACTGGAAGACACCCATTGCAATGCATTTTCATCCATTCCTGGTTTTACTATGAGTTTAACACGACACACCTGAGCTTGTTACCTGTACACACTGTGGCTAACCAAGCTTGTAGTAAAACCTAGAATGGGTGAAACTGTTATGTAACAGGAGTTTTATTTCCAGTTGCTGGAAACTGCAGCAGGGAACTGGGCTTGTATTAAGATTAGAAAATGTAACACCTCCCCCTGCATTCCTATCTCAATTTACCTCACCATTTGACCTTGGCATTTTACATTTCCTGAGCCTCTCTCTAGGAAGAGTAATAGAGTCACACAGAGTGGGTACTCTCCAACAGGAAATACATTGTGTAGTATGCAAAGCCTAAAAGTTAGATTTTAGTTGTACTGTGGTTAGAAGAAAATCTTTGTTCGTATGGGGTAAATTGTGCACCTGTAACCCTTGTGCAAATCAAGGACCACTGTCTCTGTCACTACATACAGTAGAAGACCAATGCTAATCGCTCTATGTGATGTCAGAAGTGACAAGAGGAAGAGAGGGACTGCAGAGGATTCACAAACGTGTCAATCAGAACACACAGTTAAGCTAGGCATTGAATGCAGAGGCAGGCTGCATTTATCAGCTGATCCTAACATAGTGGACATGTGTTTCATTACACAGCAGTCCAGCTACATTTCCAAATTACCTAATGTTGCTCCCTGTATTGCTCATGGCTGCTGATCAGTTGTGGTGGAATGCTTCGTAAATCCTATTTTGCTGAGGCTATTTGTTTTATTGTGTTGCTATAAAGTGAAAAAAAAGATCACCTTTTACCTTTCGCGATATTCCCCATAGTTGGCCACTGTTTCTTATGCAGCACTACAGCCCACGCCTAATATGCTGGAAGGCTCTGTACGTTTTTTTGCAAAATGTTACTCAAATCATCTTAAATAAATAAACAAAACGTTTAAAAACAACTACAATGTTTTAGACATTTTAATTTCAATATTTATTTTAATTTGGGACTCGGAAACTGTTTCATATCTTTGTCAAGTAACTTTCAGACATTAAAAATGTCATGACCTTTAAAAAGTGCAATCAGAATGCCAGACCTCGCTTTGTAAACTACACAGAACAATTATTAAACTTAAACTTAAAGTATGCAGATATATTGTTGTGTCATGGTTATATGACTACAGAAAATAAATCTCACTCCTATTTTTAATCTAGCCAAAGTTCTTCTGAATAACGGGAATGGCTGAGAATTTAACAAAAATATACAACCTAATAACCTAAAATTTCAGCGAAAGTTAGACGACCAAACACACCCTGTGATTTCTCTTCTCACCCACTCTACCTGGCTTGGATCTCAATCTGTGTTTTCTCGCGCTTCGAATAATAATGCAACTTACTGTACAGAAGAACTAAATCATTTGCAAACATGCATTACGTTATTCTCTTTTCCAGGACCTGATCAGAAAATTAAATGACAGCTGGAGGCTGAAATATACAGACCGTTTCTGAATTCGCTCTTCTCCTTACCTCACAGCGTCAGTCAGTGTGTGTCAGCGCTCTGTGGACCACGCTTGAGTGTGTCTGAGTCTCCACTGCTCTATACACTCAAGCTCCTAATTTAGAGGCAGAGCGGCCATCATGGGGGCAGAAATAAACTACAAACAGCAACACTATGGGAGGGTCAAAGGGCAGTCTGTGAAACACACTTTGTGATGATATTATTATTACGTTCATTGAGAATGCGCTTCCATGTATTTTTTTGTTTGTTTTTTATACTGACCGTCATGAAAATACATTGTTTTGTTTTTAGTACATTTTGGCATGACCATGTGTCAAAGGTCATACGATGCATGTTTGGCCCATCTATAAAATATTTACTTTGAGCAACTTTACAATGAATTACATTCCATTTATTTATCCGTATAAGGTGCAAATACATACTATTTTTAAAGGGATGCATATTATTGGCATAAAAACATTAACACCATTACATAATATGATGGGAATTGACGCATCATTTATGCAATGCTTATTAAAATGAATAATTTGCGACCCAACCATGTCTTTGGTTACAAGGGCATTTATTTCATTCAGCTATTGGTGTTACAAAATTAAACTTCACAGCTTACAAGTGTATGCATAGTCGGTTTTGACAATTGAAAAAAAACTGTCTGGAAAAAAATAATAATTTAAAATATTTCTAAATTCCACAGCACAATAAAACCACGTAAAATATGCTGCAATCGGTTGATTGCTTCTGTATTTGTCATGTGACACTAACAGAAATAATAATTGCATTTCTTCGTTTTATTTAATTTTGTATTATTAAATATAGATACAGAAGCTAAAGCAATAATGAAGCTGATACCGCATTTAATGTATTAATCAATATAAAAAGTTGGGTTTCTGCATTCCCTTTTTTTGTCATGTGAAAATCGTGAAAAATGCAGATTCGTTTTTTAAGGGACATTTATATAATTACAAAAAAAAATCGTATGATTTTTTTTTTTTTTTTTTTAGGTTGACTTTATAAAATATATTCAATGTATTTGTATATATATCTATTTTGGCAATCGTTTTTTTGTCAGGTCATGTGACGGGTGCATCCCGTTTCAGCTGGAGGTTGGCGACAGTCAGCTGACTAGATCTTGGACATTTTAACATCTAGCGATTGCAGCAAAAACCCTGATCATTTCGAATTGAAATAGGAGAGAGAGAGAGAGAGAGAGAGAGAGAGAGAGAGAGAGAGAGAGAGAGAGAGAGAGAGAGAGAGAGAGAGAGAGAGAGAGAGAGAGAGATATTTAAGACGAGTCGAACACTGCACTGACAGGCAAGAGTAAAGACTATCTTCAGCAGACTGCAATATATTCAGATAATTTTGCTGTTAAAGTTTTATCCTAACCATCTTTTATTCGCCGCAGCCATGGCACTCAGCGATGCAGATGTGCAGAAACAGGTACAGTACAGTGTATTTTATTTATTTAAAAAACACGGTATATTTTTAAAAATAGAAATGAACGTATTTATTATTACTAGATACCCTTCTAATGATAAACATTTGTTTTCATTTCTAGTACAGTATCCTTTTAACTGCTGTAGGGATGACGAATGTTTTTTTTTGTTTTGTTTTTTAACCTTGTATTTGTTGTGTACAGTTTGTTTCTTTGTATTACATGTATGAAGGTTGACATTCATCGTCGTTTTTTAAGTTGTTTGTATTGACAGTTCAAGTCCTTTGATTTAGACAAGCTGTCGTGTTGCAGTTTATTCTACAAAATAGAAAATCCTGCACGGGGTTCACCGCATTCACTGCTATTTTCAACATTCGCCAAAAACGTTTGTGCAGTAGAATTCATCTATATAATTATCGAATATTTTAAGTTTATATGTTATTTAGATGTAACTGTTGCCATCCTACTTAATTAACATTAAAAGAGTAACTGCTGGTTTTACAGACCCTAATAGCACTCATGTTGGACTACCTAGTGTTTTGGGGTAAAGCAGTCTAGATTCGTTTTAATCGTGGCCTGTAAAACCAGCCATTATGTTATTCATCATCAATAACTAATTTAGAAATGTATAATGCTACAAACTCCTTGTAAGTACCAATAATTCTAAGGACGGACTAAACCAGAAGAAAATTTGTGGGCAGCAGTCTTTTGGGGGGTTTCTTATTGCCGGTACAAATTCTGCTGCGTAGTTATATTAATTTGTTTTGTGCAGATAAATCTGCTGCCTTAGAGTACAGAACACTAGTATGATGTTTTTTGATATGTGATTTTGTTTTCGTTTGATTGTGCATCAAAATGTGCATCTTGGTAAACCTTGATTATAAACAATATAAATGAAACTATTATCTGGTGAAATTCTTTCTCGTGATTTGTGTACGGTGCTCCTATCATATCAAAACCCTGTGATTGTGACAAAGAGGAACTCTGGTGGTGTTTTGTATTTTCCTAGTTGCTAATTCTCACTTAAATGCTGCAGTTCCCTTTTTTAGTTTCTGAAAAGCGGCAAGGTTTATTTTTAAACAAAGTGAATGGATGTTACAAAATGGATGTTAGTCAGTTTAGGAATGAAGTAGGTAAATGTTTTTACAATGTAATATTTTTCAAGAGAGCATATTCATTGAATCACTTGAATCGTATACATTTCATGAAACCACCTTGGACTGTGACATTTGGCAAATCTGACTTGCATACTTTTGTCCTTGAAGAATTAGTCTGACATCAGAGATGTATTTTATCTTCAAAGCTCTGTTTCCTGTGTTTACCTACAAGCCTTTTTCCATTAAAAAAATCAGACCCAAAACAATGTGTATCTCTCTTCGCTGGTTTTCTAGTTTATAGTAAACTGCTTCCCCCTCCTTACCTCTCCACATCGTTCCAGATCTGTAGCAGTTCTAGTTTGTTTGTGGTGGCAAGGCACTGGGTACTGTAGATATAATCACTGAAGTTCTTGAAGCATGTCAAGGACTGTAGGTCTGGATTCAACCAAATCTAGCTGGGGCTTGAGCTGGCCCTTCTGTTTATCTGTAAATAACAGACTCCATCACAGCAGTATTGGCAGATTCAGTCTATTACCAACAGCCCGCTTTAGTTTGAAGGTTTATTACACTGTATTTTAAAGTGTTTTAATACATCAGTGTGTGCAATTTTTGAAAAAAATTGTCCAAGGGACAAAATGCTAGAAAAATCTACTTTGTCCCCTCCGTGTTGCACAAGATACATACAAAAAAGTAGACTATAACTTGTAGGATTTTGGTTTCATTTAACAGTGAACACGGTCAATTAAGGATTAACAGGGGCGGATCTAGCTTTGTAGCTTTACGGATTCGCTAAATTCTTCAAGCTGCACAAAAGATTTCCTGTGACCCCACCTCACCTCAACAAATGTACGACATACTAAGGAAATGTTCCTTTCAGTGCAGTTTGGAACACGTTTGCTAGTAAATGTAAGTAACATACTAAGAGTACTACTGTAATAAGTAATAATTGTTATTCAAATATTAAAATAGTTTCTGCCCATTTTTCCCACTCTTTCTCTATAGCTGAATCCAGCAGATGTACAGGTGTTTTAGTTTGCTCCATCACAAATGGGAAGTCATTACCAGCTATTCCTGCTGCCTTGTGGAATTCTGATTTTTCTTGACATTATTTGTTTTGTAACTGCTGAACCCCAGATTTTTAAAGGACACGTTTAACCAGTCAAGTTTCTCTGCATTTGGTACTGTTTTTCTACCAAAATGACACAATATTTACAGTTAGCTCCATCAAATTCTGCAAAGACCATTTTTTTTTTAATTTCTTTTTTTTTTTTTTAAACCATGTGCAACATTTTCCTTATCTAAGATCTTGTCCCATTATGGCTAACTAGAACACTGCTGCAGCAGGGTGATCCTGGTTTCATACCCTGATGGCGTTTGGGATGGCAACTTTCCTGCACTACTCACTAAAAAATAAACACATATAATGAATTAATACATAAACACATTGCAGTGAGATTTACTGTGTTTTATTCTAAAATATTGTACAGATAATCTCATATAAAAGCATTTCATTTCTGTCATTATAAACATATTTGTCAGTCATGTTTTAATAGTTTCACAAATTGATGGATTGTGTATGTCCAATGAATAACTAATATTATTTCTGTTAATCTAGTACAAATCAATTTTTTTGTAATCTAGAGTTTAAATCTGTAAATATGCAAACTTGGTTGGTAACACTAAAATCAAAAGAAAAAAAATTGCGAAGGAAAGTTTGTCTTGATGCTTCTAAACAGTAAACTTCTGGGATTCTTTGTAACCAATAGAAGATCAGCTTCTTCCACAGCTAGCCAATCGGAAGTGATAGGGGTGGGCCATAAACACATCCGCAATTCAGTTTTCAGAAACTTGTTTGGCTCTCTAAATATACCCGGCATGTCTTTCCTAGCAAAAAAATGAACATAGGAAAAATAAGATACAGATAAATAGATAAAAATAAAAACTTCTTGTCCGACGGGCAAAACATAACGGCACACAAATGTTGTCCCGGACGTCGGGCGATAGGAATCTGATGAAGACGCACTGTATCGTCTTCATCAACACACCTCAACACGTTGTGCTTGGTTCATGTTTTGTTTTAATAAAATGTTTTTAAACCAAATGCAAGAGGAATCGGACTCATAATTATTAGTGGTCAAGTCTAAAAGAATGCGATTTTTGAGTGTGGTACCAACCTTGCCTCTGCGAGCGTCATCAAGCAAAATACACTTGGCTTATATCGTTGCTGTTAACCATTTTTTGAACTCTGCAGAGACATTAATATATAAAGTGCCTTATGGTTGGAACCTCTTTTTGTAAATTTTGCTGTGCATGAATGCTTTCAAGAATATATATGGGTGAAAGACAAAAGGTTTTCCAAATTTAAAAAACCACATAACCTTGCATTGGATTTTATAAGGTCTTACCTTTCTGAATGTACATTTGCAAATCTAATTAATTTTCAGATTTTTTGCAGTATTCGTGGCCTAAAAATGTTCTGTGGTGTGATGACCACATTTTCTTTAAAAAAATGGATATATAACAATGGTTGGGGAAACTAAAAAAAAAGTAGCTATCAAATCTAAATGTATAAGTGTCGTTACCTTGGCCAAAACACCATTTTTGAAAGTCTTATATAAGAGACTGTGGTCTAACGGTAATCAGTTTTGCCATAGCTGACGCCTGTCAGTTGATTTTCTTAATCAAAAACTCTTCCTGTCTAAAATAAAATAATTTGAATAACTTGGTTTTATTCAGTTTTCCTTTATTGTGCAAATATACTGATTTAACATTTATTCATAATATTTTTCATACCAATTTTTAAACGGGCTCACCGTAGGACTGATGTCACACTATTGGACGATACACTTAAGTTGCAATGATGAGGTAATGATTTGTGATGTGACAAATGAGGAAGTACAAGCTAGACAATGGAGAAACATTTTGAAACAAAATACACAGTAACAGGTAACATGAAGTAGAATAAGTAACATTAAGTATGAAAAACAAATATGACATTCTACTTTTATAGTTCACGAGATTATTTCCATTAAATGTAGTCTATTCCTTACAAAGAAATTGCTACATGCTACATGGAAAGCGGTGCATGTAAAATACATGTTTTGTGGAAAAAAGGGTCATACGGCAGATGTACTGTAGGTGGTTCAAAGGTATCCCTCCACTGATCATGCTAGCTGATGATTTTAGATTTGTGACAGATTCACAAAGTATGAAGGTGAAGGTTCTGGCTCTGAGATATGACTGACAACATCTTTCTTTTTTATTTTACAAATATCCCTCATTTTTCTGTCTAGCTTCAGTGAGGTACTTGATTTGAGAATACTTGTACTTCTCTCCTAGCCGCCTTTGCCTGGTAGCTGAGGCAGTAAGACAGTAATGCAGATACTGAGGGGATGGTCATCAATGATTTCTGTCTTGCTAACACTCTTCCCAAAATCTTGTTGTTATAAATCGCATGGATAAATATGCCCATACATAGCTATGCAAAGGAGGTACTAGTAGTAGGAAAATGAAGTGTTTCTGCAGTACAAAGGTTAATGGCACACTAAATCAAATGATAACAATGAGAACAGTTACAATCATAAGTAGGGGTCTACGTAAATTGCGATTTTGCGGAAATCGTGAAATTGAGGGGTCACTGCAAAATTCACCTCCTTTTAGGGGCCAATGCATACAGACAAGCATGGAGAGGAAAAAAAAAAACTTTGTTTAAATGAACTACTGCACAACGCAAGCGACGCAAACTACGTATCTTCATTTTGTAGAAACCCTTTTTATTCCTTCACCGTCCTGTGTGCATTGCACTTGAGCAAAAAACAAACAAACGGCCACAAATAACATTTGCAAAAAAAAAAAAAAATCTCCAAAGCGGTTAACATTGTTGTTTATTATTCAAATGACAACAAAGTTGTAATCAGCCTATCGGTGTGTCTTTACTTCTTTTCTGTGACCTGTACGGTGCAGTAGGGGGCGGGACAAAGTTGGTGCTGCATTGTTTTCATTTAGATTGCTCAAATCTATTTGTCAACATTGGAGGTAAAATAGTAGAAATGGACGACAAAAAAAGCAAAGTATATTTTGGCTGATGATCGTTTCAAGATATTTCCCAGAGGAACTGTACATGCAGATTGAGGTAATTATTTTGCATATCTTAATGTGTCTGGAGAAAATATGATCGATCGTTCTTTAGCTTCAGAATCGCACGTTAAACAAAAGGCTACTACAAAGGCTGCTGAACACAACGTAAAATAAACAACTTTCAGAAACCAAACTGGAAAGTTAGCCCAGACAAAAAGTATTCCTGTCGGCAAGTTAAATCAGTAACGATCTAGCACAGCCACCTCGCTTCAACCTGCTGCTTACTTTTTCGCAGTTGGAATTGTAGACCCAAATAGCCACGTTTTCTTTGTTTTGACTCTACTAATAAAATTAATTATTGGATGGGACAAATAACATGAAAATGAACGTGCTGCATATATTGCCTTTATTAAAGTATGCCAGATGCCCTTGGGTAACTGAGTTTTAGGGCTGTTTCTAATCGTTTTCTACAGCTGTATAACTTGGCAAAGCTTTGCCTTATCTTCCAACCAATTTAGTGGATGTAGATGTACAGTCTCAATGTATGGGCAAGTCAACTGCAGGGGGATGCTGCATGCTTGCCTTTAACAAATGACAGCACTCTGTTTTAGTAAGGAACCAAGTACATCTATTTTTAGGCTTCGTAGTGTTCTGAAATACTGTCTACTTAGGTTTATTTAATGTTTCAACAGGTCCGCGTAATCCCAAATATTTATTTTTTATTCCACAACCTACCCGTGAAAAAAACGTAAATTTACCGCGATTTAAGTAGACCCCTAATTATAAGGGACCACACAATAATTGCTTACACTGGTGGGGGGGTGGGGGGGTGGAGGTGAAATATTTCGGCCACCTGCCCCCTTAAGTCCCAAAGTCCTTTGTCCGGTCCCGGGACGGGGAGACGTCCGTGGACCATGGGGGTAGCCAAGGTGGAATATTTAGTTCCCCATCTGGCGTCCACCCAGCAGGACAGAACCCTCGCGACCGGGCTCCCTCTGGTGGCGAAGGCGGGAACGGCAGCCCGGCTCCCTCTGGATCCCTTGGCGATGCTGGACCCCTGGCTCTCGAGACGGTAGCTCCATCCTCTCTAACTCTCGGGATGGCAGCACCTTCCCCCTGGGCGACGGCGGGCCAATGACGACACCAGGCGATGGTGGACCAGCATCCCTAGGAGAAAGCACACTGAAAGTCTCTCTAGGTGATGCGGGCAGGCAGGCAACCCAAGGCGATGCGGGCAGGCAGGCAACCCTCAGGCGAGGCGGAGCAGTTGGCCTCCCCAGGTGAGGTGGAGTAGTTAGCCTCCCCAGGCGATGGCGAACAAGCATCCCCAGGCGATGGCGCTGTGACTGTTAGCCACCGGGCAGCTTGTCTCCGTGCTTCCCTCAGCAGCCGGTACAGAGGCTGGGTGGGTTCTCCAGCATCTTCTGCTGGCTGTGGAGGAAGAGACAGCGCCCACTGTTCCCCCTCTGTTGAAGGTGGAGGGAGAGACCGCGCCCGTTGTTCCCCCTCTGCTGGTGGTGGAGGGAGAGACAGCACCCGCTGTTCTTCCTCGACTGGCGGTGGAGGGAGAAACAGCTCCGGCTGTTCCGCCTCTATTGAAGGTGGAGGGAGAGGCAGCTCCGGCTGTTCTCCCTCTACTGGCGGTGGAAGGAGAAACAGCTCTGGCTGTTCCCCCTCTATTGAAGGTGGAGGGAGAGACAGCTCTGGCTGTTCTTTCCCTGCTGGTCCCTTCAGCCCTGGGCCTGTGGACTTCCCCTTCTTGGGCCATGGACGCACCGACTCCTCCCGCTCGGGCCGTGGACGCACCGACTCCTCCCGCTTGGGCTCCTCCCTCTCGGGCTGTGGACGTTCGGGCTCCTCCCTCTTTCTGGGCTCTGGGAGCGGCAGCTCCCCCTCTCTGGGCTCTGGGAGCAGTGGCGGCTCCACCCCCATTTCTTCAAGGTGGGGGATCTCCCCCATGTCTATCACCAGGTATGCCAGGACCATGGTGAACATTTCCTGGAGGGACTTCTGGTGATGCTCTCCTTCCTACTCCTCCCATCTCGATGCCACAGCATGTTGATGGCGACGGGAAGGTCGTGGGAGAAGTCCGCTTCGGGGTGCACCAACCACTCCCAGATCTCCCGTGATGGTGGCGAAGGCGGTGCTGGTGGGGTGGCTGCCGAGGACGGGGTTGGTAGTTGCTCCTGGTCCGGATTGTGGGGGCATCCTTCCCAGTTGTGGCCGTCCTCCTCACAACGCCCACACCAGTTAGCAATTGGCCCATCCGGACATGACCTCCACCGGTGGTCATCCTTCCCGCACCAGGTGCACCACGGGAACAAGCTCGCTGAGTCTTCCCACAGGGTTTGGGTTGGTGATGGCTGCTGCGGCCGCTGCTGCTGCTGCCTCTGGTTCCTCTGCCTTTTGCCCATTCTTCTCTCTGAAAGGTACAAAAGAATCTCCAAAAATTCAACAAAAATTCAAAAATTCCCCCAAAAAGAAAATTCCAGGAAACAAACAACAACAAAAAAATACTGCTCTGAGCCTCTAGGTGGTGCTATCCCGTTTCTAACACCAGGTGTGACAGGCTGGCGAGTGGATTGAGGCTCAGAGACAGAGTAAAGGCAAAATAAAGTTCTTTATTAAACAAAAAGTCAAACAGGCACAAGGGCCAACAAAAAGAGGTTCAAAAAATAATAATCAAAATGAACTTACAAAATAAACAGTCAGTTCCAGGTCTTCCTTTAATTCTATACAAAATAAAAGCAAACTCCCAAACAAAAGAACACACCCTTCCAAACTGAAAACACACACTACTCTCACCGCCAGCCAGGGCCTCTCCCCTGGCTTTTATCCCCTGTGGATTAGAGCTCCAGCCACATTCTCACATGCTTTTCTGGCAGGGAGAAATTTAACCCCCTCCCTGCCAGTTCCAAACATGTTCATATAGACGGGGAGTTCCCCATCACAAAATGTTAAAGAAAAATCTGTACAGAACATCTTCCAGCAAAGCATTAGATATATTAGAACATATGATATATGTATCCCTTAAAATCCTACAGCAATTCTTGGTAAATTATATGTATTGCCTTTATAGATTAAACAAGGACATGGTACCTCGTAAGAGGCTAATTTGTTTCCTGTGGTGTGATGACTAGGTCCTATGGAGTGATGCTCAAGTATTTGTCACACCATTGGACACTTTCTATTTCTGATTCCAAACAGGCACTTAGTCATATGTATCATCTCATGACCTTGAATCTATTGACATTTACTTGTTTTCAATATAAGATAAGCAGTTTTGAAACCTTTTTTTGGTTAAATCCTTTCTATGTGTCACACCAAAGGACATACAAAATGTACAGGGAGGCATAGATGATGATTTAAAAGATATTTCTGAGAGATTAACTTACCCTGATGCCAGTGCAGGGGGGCCCTCCAAAGACCTGTTGACTTCCCGATGTCAAAAATGAAGTGTAGTGGTCTCCAGAAATGCCTGAATTTCCTTTCAGATTCATCATTACACCACTGGGCATTGATTTTGGTGACAACCTTTTTTGATAATACTTTTTGTAAATATGATTTTTTTAGCACTGTGTCTTATAGTAGCACAGTATATCCATGTAGAATTAGAATTAGATCCTTAACTAGCATTTTTAAAGCATGAAAGATTAAGTTAATCAGAGTTTTTATTACTATACACCATTGGGGACAGTCACAGCACATGACCTTTTGACTGTTTTAAGTACTATAAATTAAGGTGTAAGTTGGTTCATAGTGAGTAGTTTTATGGAATAGATAATTACATTTTTTAACATTGAGTATCACTTATTTTGCAAGGGCATGGTAGCGTTTTGTGTTTAACCCATGTATGTATTAGGAGTGGGCAACGATCTGAAAATTGTAGATCGATATCCTGTATATATTTCGATATCGGTAAGATCAGTCTTCCAAAACACAGGTAATATAATAACAATTGCAATATCAAACATATATAGACTGATATTGGAAAGCAATAACTTACTTTAACTTGGTGGTTCTTTGCTTCACAATATCCATGGAGAAAAACAAGGTCTTGTTATATTGTTTTACTATTCCATCATCAGCCACCTCAAAATCAGAATATTTCTGTACTTCACTGCGCTCAGACTTTAGCCAATCCGGAAGTAATTGAACCTTCAGCTGCTCTGCGCCTTCATGCTGACTCACGACGCCTCTAAAAGTATTAAGTACGGGGTCATGCTGAATTTTGCATTATTTTGAGATATGTTTTAAAAGTACATCTCATTTTTATAATACCGAAAGTTCACGTTGTAGAAATACATTAGTAGTGTAAGTGTTGAACTGCTGAAGCATGCACTTTCAAAATAATGCAAAACTGATGACCACTGGTGCTTACACAGCCTGCATAATACAAATAACGTAGCTAACTCTGTGACTATAAAGGGGAGTTACTACGTTTAAATAGACTTATTTAAACTGTACCTATCTTTTAAAAAAAGTGTAACTAGTTTCAGCACTGCTCTATTAAACTGTTTGTTAGCATATACAGTCTGTGTGATATTATAATTACATTCGCGCGTAGTCAATTTATAAGTACTATCCAAACGAATAACATTATTTTATCTGCTGCGTGTTTGTAGTGTCAAATAAAGACAAGGTGACTGCAGAAGTCAGCATAAAGGCCTGCTGTTTAGATCCATGAAGAATGAGAAGCTGCATGCTGGTAGTTCAAGAGTAAGGTGTAAAGTTCAGAGTTCCAGTTTTGTTGTTGTTATTATTAGTTTATTTAGCAGACACCTTTATCCAAGGCGAGTTACAGAGACTAGGGTGTGTGAACTATGCATCAGCTGCAGAGTCACTTACAACAACGTCTCACCCGAAAGACCGAACGCAAGGAGGTTAAGTGACTTGCTTAAGGTCAGGCAGTGAGTGAGCTGGGATTTAAACTGGGGACCTTCTGGTTACAAGCCCTTTTCTTTAACCACTGGACCACACAGCCTCCTTGTTTTTGCATTACCATAAGTGTTATGTCTAACACTTCTAATACACAATTTTGTTTTACTTATCACAAAACTGTTTAAGCAATCATTTGCATATGTTTGCAACTATCTATTCAGGGATACTTCTTTAACAATCCAGCAGTAAAACAAACAGGCAACAAATACACCAGTCAGCTCATGGTTTTTATTTAGTGACAGGCTTCTCGGTATATATACGGTATATGATTCTGTTAAAAACTTAGTTAAATTGGTATGGCATGCTGTAGCAGTTAATGCATTATTCCTATGAATGCACAACATACATGATATAAAAATGGTTGTGGCACATGTGATGACAGGGAGCACCACCAACAGATCACATGATACCATACAGAAAGCATAAGGGGGTGTTAATCAATCATCGGATGGCAGGAAGGATCGCATCTAACAGTATGACTGGTAGAGTTTATTATTCCTATGATTAATACATATGCTACTATTCCAAGCTAAAGTGACCGACTCGCATACTATCTAGAGAACCGCATCCAATTGTGCTGGTTAAGACTTTCTGTAGTAGAAGTTATTGAGAGTATAGAAATACATTTTAAATGAAATATCACTATTTCCAATGGGAAAACGGGCAAATGTGTGTCTTTTTTTTCACATAGTCAGAAAAAAACAACATATGAATCCAAATTAACGTGTATTTATACTAAAGTAATAAAAAAATGACTACAAAAGATTTAGAAGTGAGTAGTTTCTTGAGATTTATGATTATACTGTATTTACATTGGAAATAGTGATATTTTGAAATATCACTGTCCTGGTCACAAAAGCAAAGTTTGTGGGGAATAATAGCCATTTTCTATACTTTTGAGGCATAAGCAATTAGGAAATAACACTTACTACCCAGGTACAAAAATTGTGTTACATAGTGTTATTAGTTACGGAAGTTGTTGCAAGTACCAGAATTGGCCCTTTCTGTCAGTCTTTACATCTATACATAACTGTATGTCCCCTCCCAGTCTATTCCAGTTCCTCTGTGTTATATCTAATAACATTAATACTAATTCTGTAGGGGGTGTGTGTGTGTTCCCACCTCGCATACACTGAAGACTACACCTGCTCAGTGAGCTAGGCTAATACTACCAATAGGTGGCAGCAAATAACTTGTTAAATCCAATACATAACATTTCCTTCCTGTTAAATGTTGTCACAAATTGAATCATCTGCATAACTCCAGGCAGAAAGTGGACAGCCTCATGCCTCAAGCTAGCTAGAGGATTATTCTGCCCCCTTCTTCTGGCTTGCTCTCTGTATACTACTGAACTAATTTTAACATGCAAGTCTTCGTTATTTTAATAATTAAAAAGTCAAAAGTTTGGGAGCTTTCTTAATCCTAACAGGATAGCGTCTCTCAACAGCATTTGGTGACGCTTCTGCCATGTGTACTTCTTGGTTTGTTGAAGGTGGAAACAAAAGTTCCTTAGCATTGGTTTCAGCCGCAGTGACCCTCTTGGAAGTTGTGTTTGCAGTTGGTGAACATGCTGTGTAAACCTCAATAGTCTCTGTCAGGGTTGGTAATATTTCTGTTGCAGGATCTTCATTCTGATGGGTGTCAGCACAATCCAGTAGCTGGTCAGCATGACATCGCCAAGACATTTCAGTTCCCACATCCACAGTGTATGACACAGATCTAGTTTTAGCAGTAACAACTCCTGGAATCAATTAGTCTCCCTTACGATATTCCCGCACAAGCACTGCCTGTCTGACATGAAACTGTCTGTCTGTCCTTCGCACTCTTTTGTCGTTGTGCTATTTGCAACTCCTGATTCTTTTTCAACATGTAAAGACATCTGGTTTTTAGCAGATCCAATTGTGTGCGCAGCTTGCGTTTCAAAAACAACATTGCTGGAGATTCATCTGTTCATGAGTGTTTCTATACACAAGTAAAAAATTCTCGTTTTTTACTAGTGGTAGTACTTTCCTTTGACTTGAGTGCATGCTTCATGGTTTGAACAAAGCGTTCAGCCAAACCATTAGTTGCTGGATGGTATGAAGCAGACCTGATATGTTTTACACCATTGGTTTTCAAGAATGCTTCAAATTTTCTGGAGATGAACTGTGGGCCACTGTTACTTGCAAGCTGTTCTGGAATACCATAGTGACTGAATAGTCCTCTCAGAACCTGAATGGTCTTCGCCGCAGTGGTGGATTCCAGTATGAAAACTTCAGGTCACTTCGAGTGAGAAACATTTGTCTGTTTTAAAAGGACCTGCAAAATCAACATGAATACGTTGCCATGGTCTACTTGGCCATACCCATGGGTGGAGAGGTGCACGACTTGGCATGTTTTGGACAGGTTGACATGATGTTCAAGATTTTGCCTTCTCCTCAATTTGTGTGTCTATTCTAGGCCACCAGATGTAACTCCCTTGCTATGGCCTTCATTCTGACTACTCCAGAATGTCCTTCATGTAGCATATCCAATACTGCTTCTTAACTTTGCAGGTATGAGAATATGGATACCCCACGTTAAGCACCCTTGGTACACAGACAGTTTGTGGTGCCTTGTGTAGAATGATGTCTTTACAGCAGGTTTGGCTTCTAGCCCGCCTTTTTAAGACTTTATCTAGAATCTGAGACAGTGTAGGATCAGTTCTAGTTTCTTTTCTCACTTCAGCACATTTCACCAGTCGCTGTTCCATTTGGTTGCAATAAAACATGTCAACTGTTTCAGCTTTGTCTTTGTGTCACGTTCATGGTAATCTTGACAGTCCATCAGCATTTCCAGTATTGGAGACTTTCCTGTATTCAATGTCGTACGTATGAGCAGAGAACAGTAAAGCCCACCGTTGCAGTCTGGCTTCTGCGAATGATGGAATTCCCTTCTTTGGGCCAAAAATGGTTGGGAGGGGTCGGTGGTCTGTGAATAATGTGAACTTCCTGCCTTGGAAGTATTGCTGGAATTTCCATACACCAAATCCTATTCCAAGAGCCTCCTTCTCGATTTGCGCATACTTCTGTTCAGCTTTACTGAGTCCTGGTTGCAAACGCAGTTGGTCTTTCTTCTCCACCAGGAAGAACTTGAGAAATAACCGCCCTCACTCCATATGGTGAGGCATCGCAAGCAAGGGTAATTGGAAGGTTTCCGGCATAGTGAGTTATAACCTCTGACACTAACTGTTCCTTAGCCATCATAAATGACCTTTCACAGTCATTAGTCCACTGCCATTGCTTTCCTTGACACTAACGCATTTAGTGGGCTTACAATGGTTAGGTATAAATCTCCTATAGTAGTTTAACAGTCCTAGAAACGATCACAACTGGCTCACACTTTCTGGTGTAGGCGCATCCCTGATAGCTGTAACCTTTCCAGGTGACTTGTGTAAGCCCATAGCATCAATGATGTGTCCCAGATACTCCAATGATTGCTTAAACTCACACTTGTCCTTCTGAACACGCAGGCCATACTCTTTCAGGTGTTGCAAAACAGCATCCGGATTGTTAAGATGTTCAGTCTTGTTTCTACCAGTATATCATCAAGGTAGCAATGAACCCCAGACAGTCCATTTAATATTTGGTCCATGGCCCTCTGGAACAATTGCAGGAGCTGAAGCAATACCAAAAGGAAAGTGGTTGTAACAGTCCAGACCTTTCTGTGTTGTAATAGTTAGGTACTTCCTAGATTGCTCTTCCACTATCATTTGCAAGTAGGAATTGGACAAATCCAACTTACTAAAGCATTGACCTCCCACTAGAGAAGCAAACAAATCTTCGATGCGAGGGCTTGGATACTGCTCAATACATAGAGCAGGGTTTACAGTAACCTTGAAGTAGCCACATAGCCTCACTGTGCCATCCTTCTTGATAACAGGTACAATCAGTGTTGCCCAATCACTGAAATGCACTGGTGACACTATTCCATATTCTAACAATCAGGGTCAGCTCATCATCCACTGCTTGATTGCATATGGTACAGTGCATTTTTGGCAAAACTTTGCTGTCAGGTTTCACAGTTATGTTGGCCTCAATTCCCTTCATTGTGCCCAGTTCCTTTCTGAATACAAACCTATGTTTAATCAGAACTGCTTCCAAATTGCTTGGCTGAGTTAAGAATTTTATTTCCTGCCAGTTCAGATTAATGTTCTTAACCCATTCCCTACCAAACAGAGGTGGGTAATCACCCTGAACAACATATAGCTGCAGTAGCTCCATTTGACCACTGAGTTTCACCTGTACATTAATTTTTCCACGAGGCAAAACTGCTTCTCCAGTGTAAGTTATCAACACTACCTTTGTATGTTGCAAGGGAAAATTACTTGGCTTGTCTTCATACATTTTCTTTGATATCAAGGACACTGCAGCACCAGTACCCCATTCCATTTTCAAAGGTTTTCCCTTGGCCGTTTCACCTTTTAAGAGTAAGCACATTCAAAGCCAATTCGGTATCTGTGTCAGCATCATCACTTGATTCCTTTACTTCCACGTACTGCATACTTTTCTTCCTCAGCTTACTACTCTGCTGTTCTCTTTTCATACTTTCATTCTGCAAACGCGTTCTATGTGACCCTTCTTGCCAGAACAACGCCAGTCCTTTTCTTTTAAACAAGCTTTCTTTCGCTGTGGTTATCCTTACCGCAATGCCAGCAATTACTAATCGACTTGCTCAGGGATGTCACCAGAGTTTCAGAACATTCGGGGCTCAGCCCTGAAGACCTGGGGCTGGGGGGGTTACATATGTAATATAGCTCTTAGCTATATTGTTACCATTAGCGATTCCTGCCTCGGTGACGAGAGGAGGCGAGAGTCCTAACCCCCCGACGGGGGTTCGGGGATTTCATACCCGAGAATTTTGGACTCCATAATACAAATCTGTGCATTTTAGTGAGTTTTGAGAGCAAAAAAATGCCGAAACTTGAAGGATGGAGAACAAGCGTGGGACTACATTGTAAAAGACTAGGGTAGACCCCCACCACACCACAACAGATCAGAAAGCTCTGACCTTAGTAATAGTGACAGCGCCGAGTCCCATTGCACAGCGAGCTCTTCTGGCGCTAAACTTGGTACCTGCACAACCACATTGACGTGCCGTATCAGAAGGAAGTACATACAACCACAACACCAGAAACACCAGCCCGATCCAACCAGGCAGCACACGCACAGCTAGACTTGAGCATGATTCAAATCCATTGATTCTGGGTTTGATGAAAACTCAAGTTTGGAAGGGTGACCATGTCATTGATAATCACTTACTTTTTGAAGACACCTTGATTGACTGTCCAGCACAAAGTTTTTGGTAATCAATGCATTTATAGCCAACTTTAGATAGCCCTGTCGCTGGCTCTGTCACTGTTATCTATCTGTGTAACTCATATTAGCAACAGGCTTGTATTATAACTGTAGAGTAGGGGCATTTCATAACCTCAAGGAAATTACCTTGATTACTACTTGTTTCTGCTTCGTTATTACCACGGAATGGGATGGTTTGTTTTCCTAGGAGCATTGCTATGGATACCAGTCGCCTAAGATATACTCTTCTCTCTGCTATTTCGTTGACATTTGCGACTTGCAGCTGTTCTGCTATGTTTCCACGTGTAGCACAGGTAGTGTAGCATTGCCATGAAAGCACGTTGTTTGTTTTTGTGTGAGGATGTGCCCTCGTGTTCACGGAAAGTGTCCGGTGCTATCTTCCAATTTTAGAATCTGGTGGTTATCAATTAATCTCTCTTTCCTTTCCCAAATTGGCAACATGCGAAGCAAAACGCTGCGTTTGTGCTAACAGAATATTCCAGCCAATGAAAAGTTTCGAAACAGCCTGACTGGAAAGCTCTTTTTTGCATTCCGAATTGCTGCTGTGGATAGTGGGCAAGTTTTAACTTGACTTTTAACTGACAAATATATTTACCTGAACTGAGCTAAAAGCAAAATCTGGGCTAATTTCTGTTCCTTAATGATAGCAGTTCACTCATTCTTAAGCCTGATGAATATTCAACCGTGTTAGCCTATCACTATCCACAATATCTGTGTTTCCTCTCTCTCTTTTCTCCTGTCTGCTCCTCTCTCTGTTTCTGTCCTTTGTGGGCCTCCGTCTCTCTATGTAGAGGCGGAATAATATCAGTGCATTTGCAATTTTATTTTAAACACACACAGACATGCACACAAAATCTATTCACTTACTCCTCCAAACAGAACAACCCTCTCTGTGTTTGAGTAGCTGCATCTGTCGCACTCTTTCTGAAGAAATTCCGTATGTCCAACTTCTATAGCTAAGTTGGAAAAACAAAGTTAACTCGGCTATCCAGCTGTTTTATTAGCAGATGTAGGGCTCTACGTTTAGATGTTTAACTACTGGCCCCTCGGGCCACTGAGCTCGTGTTTTTACTGGCCCGGATGCAATTTTATCTGGCCCAATATATTTGTTTTTTCATGATTTTTATTTTCAGTATGTTATTAACTGTGTATGGTAACCAAAGAGAGTCCATGTCTCAAAAGAAAATGGCTAAACAAAGACTTTCAATATGTGTTACTTCAGCCATTTAGCAAGTGCTGTAAGAAGTAATCCAAACTTGGGTAACATTGAAATTGGAAAGGTAATTTAACGTTATGATGAATATAAAGACATACTAAATGTTAAGCACAGCAATGCAGTGACTATAAGAAAATACAAGATGCTTGGAGATTTTTTTTTAACTCTGGACTGTAGTTCAATGTAAAACATCTACTGTTGACTTTGTGAATGGATGGAGTAACGGCAACATTTGCACTGACCATTAAAAGTACAACCAGGTATCCCTGTTTTGAATTATTTACAGGTTATTGGATAAACAAAGTAACTTAGATTCCTCTGTCAGTACTTGATGGCTAGTTGTACTTAGTAATGTTAAGCTATTGTAATGTTGGAATGTATTTTTATTTTGGCCAGGTTACAGTATTTACACTAAGCTTAAGTTTTTATTATAATTAAACAGATGTGGAATATTTAGGTTGCTATACGGTATGTGTTATTTTATTCTGAATACACTACAGCAAAAATGATTTGGTGGTTTGCGCAATATTATGCTACTGTTGCTTTAAGAGATACTCACTGTGACGTTGCTGCTCATTGAGTTCTGTGTATTTGAATTCGGTAAACAAAAGGAAAATGTTGTACCTAAGGAAATAGGGTACAGAGCGAAGAAATCTCATCTTGTACATTGTTTGTACACTTTGTGAACCCGGCTAAACTTTACCAGCTTACACTGTATTGCTGTCTGCTTGTGCACACGCATTTGCCTTTTACTCTTGGTAGCGTAAGGGATCACAGTTTGTATAATTGAATACACAAAAAGATTGCACCCTATTTGAAATTCCCATTCCTAATCCAAATAAACACTATTAAAACGATATTCATAATACAAAATAACAATCCTTCTCAGAGCATTGTTGCTGTTGTGTAGCCTCTCCCAAGTCAGCGCAATCTTGAGTCCAGTGAGTCCTGGAAAGATTGTGAACAGCATTTTTGACCTGAACACATCGGATCCTGAATAAAAAAGTTTGACAATTCGACTGCGTATCTGGGTATCCATGGAGACATCTTACAGACTGGATATTATGTAAACTAAATGTTGAATTCACAACAAATAAAGCTGCTGTTTTATCCTTAAGTCTGGGAAACTGACGCCAAACAAGGCAAAACGTTTTTTCTCTGTCATAATGAAGCCTCCACTCCAAATGTTGGTCTTCATATTTTTTCATAATTACATTCTTTATGATTTATTGATTTCAGTGCTTTTCTTTTGGCTTATTGGTTGCTTAGTTGTAGAAAACCCGATTTGTAAAAGATATGGCGCGGTAATGAGTACATGCACAGCACTTCGGTACGCAGTCTCAGATTGACTGTACAACAAATATGACGCGCGGCGGGAAAGTTAGGATTAGTTCGTAATTATGTTTTTAAAAAATGGTTTGTAAATTAAATTATCACCTTTTTGACACACTGGCCTGTTTTCCTGGATTCATGAAACGGAAGTCATATGCACTACATATATTATACTAGTTAAATGTAACCGGCCCAGTTGAGCCTGTGGTGCTTCATAAGTACTGGCCAAACTTGCACGCTCTACTGGTTGGTTATTGTCAAACCCTGAGATGGTTGAGCTAATGTTACCAAAATTCTTGTTAGCCAGCATCGCCCCTCAAGTTAGCTAGCTACTATCTAGCTAGCTTTATTAGCAAGTTTTGGCATATTTCCGAGTAGCAGTTGGATTCAGTGTTCAGCTAATCGATTACTGTCAAAACTCTGCTCATAATGTTAACTAGCTATCTAGCTAAATGTTAGCAGCAGTAACAGCTAACAGTCAGTGCAGCTTTTAAGTCAGCATGTTAATGTTAGCTTAGCTACTCGAATTGAGCTTACTGTGAGGTCAATAACTCCTCATGGGCAACAAAACACATTGTTTTTATGAAAATTAGCCATAGTAGTAGCTAGCTAGTTAGCTAGCAACTTTACCTCAGGTTCTCCTTCCCATCTTGCACTCTGTCTCTCCCTCACAAAGTCGCAGCCTTCTTTGCCCGCACGCACGCCGAAATAGATTTTGTACTTTGGAAAACGACTCCATCTCCGACTCCTGGGGCTCTTGATGATAGCAGGCCTATACATTGCAGTGTAACGTTCCAGCCAGACTGTAGAATGCAGCCCAGTTTTAATCGCACAGCACAAAAGACTCGGGGCTGAGCCAAAATCATTCAGGCCTAAAGCCCCGAAAGCCCGGGTCTGGTGACATCCCTGGACTTGGTTCTCTGTGTCAATGTGAGCTTATTTATATTCGGCGAAGTGTTTTAGTTGTGGAGATTCTATAGCAGCCATCTCCATTGATGCAGCAATCTCTGCTGTTTTCTTGAACGTCAATTCCGCTAAAGATAAGACATTTCTGGATCACTTCCTTTCTCAAGCCACATACCAATCTATCTCTTAATGTATCATTAAGATGTGTGCCAAACTCACAGTGCTCTTAATTTTTTTTTAACACTGCTATATACTGTACAACAGACTCTCCCTCTTCTTGATTACATCTGTGAAAACAAAACCTTAGGGGGGAAAATGTCCCTGCAGTGTGTGTACTGTTTCATTACAGCTTTTAACACCAGGTTTTTTGTGCGCTTTTAAACTCCTTAACAAGCTGTATGTCCGTCCCCCCGTCCCCCCCCATCACATTTAATAAAGCCGCTACTTGCCTTTCTGCTGGTATGTCATGTGCTGTGAGGAAGTGCTCAAAATACTGAAGTAATGAAGTAAAAAAAATACTGCAGTAGTACTGCAGTATAAATGCAATATTCTGGACTCAGTTATACTGCAGTATTTTAATAGTACTGCAGCATAACTGTGTCCAAAATATTGCATCTATACTGCAGTACTACTGCAGTATTTTTTTACTTCATTACTGCAGTATTCTTTGCCATATTGCAAATAACCTTCAACAGTATAGTACCTTATCATTGTTTATGCCCTGCAGTATGAATGCAGTACCATTGCAGTTTCTCTACTGCAGCATGAATGCAGTACCATTGCAGTTTCTCTACAGCAGTATGAATGCAGTACCATTGCAGTTTCTCTACAGCAGTATGAATGCAGTACCATTGCAGTTGCTCTACAGCAGTATGAATGCAGTACCATTGCAGTTGCTCTACTGCAGTATGAATGCAGTACCATTGCAGTTGCTCTACAGCAGTATGAATGCAGTACCATTGCAGTTGCTCTACTGCAGTATGAATGCAGTACCATTGCAGTTGCTCTACTGCAGTATGAATGCAGTACCATTGCAGTTGCTCTACTGCAGTATGAATGCAGTACCATTGCAGTTTCTCTACAGCAGTATGAATGCAGTACCATTGCAGTTTCTCTACAGCAGTATGAATGCAGTACCATTGGAGTTTCTCTACAGCAGTATGAATGCAGTACCATTGCAGTTTCTCTACTGTAGTACAATTACAGTTTCTCTACTGTAGTACAATTGCAGTTTCTCTACTGCAGCATTAATTTACCATTGCAGTTCTCAACTGCAGCATGTATTGTTACTGAAGGATGACTGAAGTACCTTTCTCTATTACATTTGTTACTCTACTACAGTATGAATACATTACCACTGAAGGGTGTACGTCAATATTTTTGTAATACGTATATATGTCAACAGTAATAACACTTTTTTCCCCCCCAATTACTGTATTTATTTGTAAATTGTAGAACATGTTCACATATAATAAAATGGGGTTTATAAAACGGCAGAAAGCAGAAACTTGAATTATTAAAAACATGGTTTAATTACAAACAATACTTAACATTAATAATTACTTTATTAAACATTACTTTAAGGGTAACACATTTTTTTGTGTGTGTTATATGTTGCTAAAACTATTTAAGTAAGGTGTGTGTGTGTGTGTGTGTGTATTGTTTTTATTTACATTTGTTTGACATCCTGGCCACTTTTGTGTACTATTAAATTGCTGTCAACTGTGCTTTCCAAGATGGCTTTAAATGTACCCTTCAGAAGAACTTCAGAACTACATTTCCCATCACCCTCATCATACATACGTGTTGATCAGTAGGATGGAGGATGATCAGTGGGCTGCAATTTAATAGTGTAAAAAGTGGTCAGGATGTCAAAAGAAAAATGATAAAAACAATACACACACATTAAACAGTTGTAGCAACATGCAACACCCACACACACATGATAACTGGAGTTACCCCCTTGATACTTATGCACGTATGCATGAATGTCTTCTGCCATTTATTCTTGATTTTCTTTTGGAGCTGTAGAATGAAATAGTGAAACTGTTAGGAGATTATCTAGATTATGAAAACATATCTAGGTTATGAAAACAAACAAATCCATCATTTACCACAACATTTTAAAACAAGTCTAATCAGGTTTAAGGCTTTTTTTTTATTTCCGCTGCATATGAAAAAAGAATCTCTAAAAATGAATCATTTATATTTCTGCAATACATCACTTGTGAAGAAGACTACATACAGAAGGAGGAAATGGCGACGATTATAGGATGACTTGACTGCTTTGATGAAAATACAGAAGACTGGAACACAATCAAGCAAAGTACAAGGTTGTCCCGGAAGAAAACTTGCTTCCTTCTGCTCTGACAATGTTCCCCAACTCTGAGGATTGGTTTTTCCAGCAGGACAATGCTCCATGCCACACAGCCAGGTCAATCAAGGTGTGGATGGAGGACCACCAGATCAAGACCCTGTCATGGCCAGCCCAATCTCCAGACCTGAACCCCATTGAAAACCTCTGGAATGTGATCAAGAAGAAGATGGATGGTCATAAGCCATCAAACAAAGCCGAGCTGCTTGAATTTTTGCGCCAGGAGCGGCATAAAGTCGCCCAACATCAATGTGAAAGACTGGTGGAGAGCGTGCCAAGACGCATGAAAGCTGTGCTTGAAAATCAGGGTTATTCCACCAAATATTGATTTCTGAACTCTTCCTAAGTTAAAACATTAGTATTGTGTTGTTTAAAAATGAATATGATCTTATTCTCTTTGCACTATTTGAGGTCTGACAACACTGCATCTTTTCTGTTATTTTGACCAGTTGTCATTTTCTGCAAATAAATGCTCTAAATGACAATATTTTTATTTGGAATTTGGGAGAAATGTTGTCAGTAATTTATAGAATAAAACAAATGGTCATTTTACCCAAACACATACCTATAAATAGTAAAACCAGAGAAACTGATAATTTTGCAGTGGTCTCAATTTTTCCAGAGCTCTGTGTGTGTGTGTGTGTGTGTGTGTGTGTGTGTGTGTGTATATATATATATATATATATATATATATATATATATATATATATATATAAAATGCATGCAGATGGACACGGTGCTCTGGTTCAACAACAGTGAGTTTCTTTATTGTTCCTGCCTCGCATTCACTGAAGACTGCGCCTGCTCCATGAGCTAGGCTAATACTACCAGTAGGTGGCAGCAAATAACTAACACTCTTAAGTCCAGTACATAACACTCTGAGCCCCATTCAATAAACCACAGGTGGCGAAATTTGGCCCTTCCACGCCTGGTCTAAATTGTTTAATTGAACAGGTTAAAACATAATCCAATCCCTCAAGTAAGTACTGTATTACAACATTTACCTGTTAAACCTGGAGTGGAATGGCTCTCCAGGACTGTGATTAGACAACCCTGCAGTAAACTGTCCGATTCTACATGTCGTCACATAGATCTGGGCTCCAGAGCACCCATGTAAAGGCAGTAAGCTTCAGGGCTTTAACAGGGCTGATGGTAGAAAGTTCAATACAGTGGACTCTTGCAAATCTGGAGCAAGATTGTGTTAATAATAGTCGTTTGTAAACTTTCTTATGTTCTTACTGATTGTAATCTTTTACTACACAAAAAAAAAAAAATCTGTTCTATGTTTTTAAATTTTGTATTTTTAAATCGGTCATATCTAGGGCTGTAAATCTAACTTTACTTGTTTGTTTTAACCTTTTTGTGTTAACAGAAAATTGAGAACATCTTTGAGAATTAAGCTGACAAATGGTTTTTGATTCAAAAACACTTTATATACAAGAAAGGTATACCTCCAATACAATCCTAAGCACAAGATTTAAACTGACTTCGGACAAGGCCTCAGTACAGCTCAGTACATACGTTTGTATCAGATAACACGGATATCCATGGAGTCGATTCGAAAGAGATGAAAAGACTTTACAATGTTTGATTATTTATACCTTTTGTAAACAATTATAGATTCTGTCTTCAACCCGACTGGTTTCTGTCCAATAATTGAGGTAGCCCCTCTCTCATCACACACATTGAGCTTGCCACATACTTCCTCTTTGGGAAAGTGGGGCAGTGCAGTCTGTCCTTATTGTCCGCCACATGCTACATTGAGCAGGGCACTTCCATTTTGTCTTAATACACCTTCCCCCTGTCTCAGGGTCAGCCACGTGTAATGTGAGAATTCAAAACTTGGACAGTACTGCATTAAAACGACTATAAAAGCACCTTCACACACAATTTAAACATAATGTTTAAAAACAGCTTAACTATAAAAGACACACACATAATGTAGTAACATAATTAATACCTCATGCAGAAAGCCATTACTACAGTGTAAGTGGTTTGTTTAAACCAGGGGTTCCCAAAGTGCGGGCCAAATGCAGCCCGCGAGGATGTTTGGTGTGGCCCCCAGCAGTGTCAGAGAGCTACCTAAAATATTCCTTTTTATATATTTTTTTTTCTGCCGCTCCTGTCCCGTAAACCAGGCAAAATGTTACCCTTCCCCTTGATCCAATATGGCTACTGTAGTTGCTGAACACCACACACTTTGAAATATTGCTTTTAAATGTAGTTCGTAGCTGTATTCTATGATTTTCTGGTCAGATTAATTGCAGAGGCTACTAGCTTTTTGAGATGGTGTCTTTTTTTTTTTTGTACACAAGTGTGTTCTATGATTCTCTGTCACCATTGATTATTCATCTTCCCAATGTAAATGAACCCTTTTATTTTACCTCCAGAACTGTAGGTACCTATATACTTCTATGTAATTCTTCCTCTTCTCAACCACTGCTCATGTTTTTCACATATCTATTGAGATGATGGAGAGGTTCAGATGGGCAAGGACAGTTAGTTACTACTTTATCCTCCTCAATCCCAGTATCCATCTAAATGGATGTTTGGATTTTCACTATACATCATAAGCTGTAGGTTTTTTGCTGGATCCTAAAATGCATTTAAATGCAGCCTTTACCCAACAATGAGCCCCCTGGTGTGGTTTCTATTGTATTAAACAGTGTTTCTGTTAATCTTTGGAAACACTAAAGTATGACCAATTTATTCCTTTAAATCAGGGGGAGGCAACCTTGGCTCTTCCAATCCATGCCATCAGATTCTTCATCATTTAGTTGACCTCCAGCAGGGTGAATGAAATGAAGGGTCTGGTTGGAACAGGGATATATTGCTCCAAAAAGTGAATAAAAAAAAATTAGTGACCTCTTTCAATTCACCTAATGCCTAAGGTCAAGAAAATACAATTTATTGAAAGAAAAAAAAAAAAACTAAACGGGCCCTCGGGTCTGAGGAGGATACTTCCAAAAATATGCAAAGTCATTTTCAGGGACAACACCAGCAGCATGGTGTGGTGTGTGTGTGTGTGTGGTTTTTTTTTTGTGGTTTTTTTTTTTTTTAGTTGGTTAAAAGCAGGAAATTGCATCAATTGCCTCCTTTTAAAGCTCAATGAGTACAGTGGAAATTTCCATGCAGTGGAAATGAGTCAATAGTGTCTTACGGTTTTCTGTTTTAAGCTTCTGTTTCCATTCTGGTTGTAACTGTCTTGCTTTCACAGATCAAACACATGATGGCCTTCATTGAGCAGGAGGCCAATGAGAAAGCTGAGGAAATTGATGCAAAGGTAAGTTCACTTTGCCTGTATTCTCTACAGACACCCGTGCCAGTGGATAATTAGTGTTCCGCATTTCCAGTTCGAATATTACATAAAAATTACAGGATTTTACTGGATGTCGGTTTCTACTGATTTATACCCATTTTTTGTCTATTATTCAATATTGTCCTGGTACTGTTTTCTAGGAAATGCACATATTTTGATTAAAATTGTTTTATTTTGATTCCGACATGGTAATAAACAGCCCTACTGTTCATCCTAGGTGGATACAGCAGACGTTTAGATGTCAGAGATCAGATAATATTCAAAAGTGGTTCTCTGTCATTTCACAAACACATTAATATCACCTGATTTTATATAGGGAATCAAAGTCAGATGTGGCAATTGCTGGGCGTAGTAACTACTAGTTTGATCAAAAACTAAATTGAAATACTGACACGAAATTATTATATTTTTAGTGGATGAGGAATGGAGAGAACGTAAATCAGTTTATGAATATTCAAAAGAAAACAAATGTTTCGAAGTATGCAAAAAGCAAAAGTAGCAGAAGTGGGTCAGGTGAGGCACATGTTCACACTGACAATAAAAGAAAATACTGAAAAATAAGCAACACATTAAACTAAAACAAGAAAGTGAACTGAGAGACAAGCAATCCATTTATGCGGCTTTTACACACGCCTTAATAAAAAGAGAGCACAGAGTGACTGTGTTAATGAGTTTGTCATAAATGTGTGCTGCTGGACAGCCACTGTTTATTGCAGAGGGGTTTGTATTGATGACTTTGTGCGACAGTACTGTCTGTAGTAACACACAGCCTAACGCTGACAATCGTAATGGTAAATATTTGATAGAAAATATTGATGCATTTGTTGTCAATTTGCTTTTATGATTTGAAGGTGAATAAACCTGGATTGTTATGTACTGATGTCATGTTCATACCTTCATAACTGTAGATACTATTTCCGTCAGGACAGCGATTGCCCAAACATTTGCAAAGTACCAGCTAACTTGAGAAAATGTGCCTTAGACTTGCACAGATTCTGCTTCATCACACATGCCAGGGACATTAAACCTAATCAGAAACCAGAACTGCTCCTCATCCACATATTCCAGATGTAAAGTTTTTTTTTTTTCTGAGATTTTTTGCCCCAATTTTTACCGATGTTTCAATTAAAAACTATTTTGTACCGACTGTATGCTTATTTTAATATATGTAAAATAAACTCAAAATTCCTGGAATATTTTTTAAAAGATAAAAACCAAAAACACAAAACACTGGATAATGCATCCACTTACATTATTAGATAGTTTTTAATAATTTGACATCAACACACAGGTGAATTATTGTAAATGTTGTTACTGATTGAATAATCACAACTGAGAATTATTCATTTAGGGTAGTCACCTATTATGAGGCGCTGTATTATGTATTATGTATATATATATATATTATATATATATATATATATATATATATATATATATATATATATATATATAGATATAATATATATATATATAAATTAGATTAGGAGCTGACATATAGTAGATATATGTGACATAGGCTTGATCAGAACCCATATGAATATAGTGTTTAAAAGTATGCACATTCATTCAATGCTTTTCTACATTTCCTCGTGCATTTTTTCTTATCCAGGCAGAAGAAGAGTTTAACATTGAGAAGGGTCGTCTCGTACAAACTCAGAGATTGAAGATTATGGAGTACTATGAAAAAAAAGAGAAGCAGATCGAACAGCAAAAGAAAATGTGAGTCACATCCCTGTAGGGCTATTTGGCAGTGTTGCCCCGCCATTATGTGCATTTCTGTGTTGTATGTTGCATGTAGTGTGTTAATGTTGGTGTATAGTCATTGGTACACGGAATGTAATATAGGTTACAAGCACTAGTGTTTAAAATGTATGTTTGTATTTGGGCACGAGAATTGCACAGCACTTCACGTGCAGGTAAAATATAATAATATGAGCATGGGGAATTGCACTTTATTAATTCACGGGCAGTTGTACCGAGACGCCAATTGAATGATTGAGTAGCAATAGAGTCTCGGTACAGCTGCATAAAAACAGCATGTTTTCACACACTTGGGGTTGTGTGTCTGGTGAGTGGAGAACGGGTGTGGAGAGGAGAAAGTAAAAAACGTAAAGTAAATTAATTTAACTCGCCGTGTTTGTCTGTTCACCCACTCGTTTGTCTGTCTGTTAAGGGTTAGTATGTTTTGTTTGTCTATTTATGTCGGCCTCAAGTGCTGTGTCCTGTGTTTTTTGTTTGTCTTTCAACCTTTTTGTTTTCTGTTTGTTCATTTATTAAATGCTGAGTGCAACCAAACGCTCGGCTTCACCAAACTCCACGTCTCTCTGTTTATTCTGTGTTGGTTCCTGGTTCTGGTCTGACGTGACCCACTACAGTCGTCTTTGTGACACGTGGTGTGAGAAGTGGGATTACCAGCGCCCCCTAGACGCAGACCAGAGCAGGAACCGCAGTTTTTTGGGGGGGGGGGAGACTGCTGTTTTTTTGTGTGTGGGGGAGAGTGATTTTTGGATTACAAAAAAAAAAAAAAAAAAATATATATATATATATATATATATATATATATATATATATATATATATATATATATATATATATATATATATATATATATATATATATATAAATAAATAAAATAAAAATGGGATGGAAGGAGGGTAAAGAGGTTAAGGATAGGGAGGAGGAGTGTCACCTAATGGTCTGACATCCACAGCAATATAACAGGCCATCGCCGGGGTGCCCCCTCTGCGACCAGGACCATCTGTACGCCAACTGTCCCTTCCGCCACTATGAGGAGGAGAAGGAGGAATGCGCCCAGGCGGGGGGACCACGAACGTCCAGCTCCCAGACGGGGGGGACCGCAGGAATGCAAAGCCCAAGGGACAGCTGTTTCCACCTCCATCAGCAGAGGAAGCGGGACACGACTGGTCGGGATGACCCTATGCCAGCTTGCCAGCGCACAGGCGGGGTAACCGTGAGCATCCAGCGCCCAGACAGGGAGACCGTGGGAATCCAAAGCCCGAGGGACAGTCTTCCACCTCCTACCAGCAGAGGAGGAATGCCTGCTGTCCCCGTCTCCACTAGCAGAGGAAGAATGCCTGCTGGTTTCGCCCCCTGCAAGTGAGGGAGAGCCGCAGCAGTCAGAGGAAGAATGCCTGCTGGTTTCGCCCCCTGCAAGTGAGGGAGAGCCGCAGCAGCCCCCTGCAAGTGAGGGAGAGCCGCACCTGACCCGTGTAACAAGGGTAGACTACACGCCGATCCCACCTCCGTCGCCAGGAGGCTACACGCGGCTCCCACCGCCAGGAGCCGAGCAGCCAGAGCTGCCTCTGCCTCCACCACGAGGAGCCGAGCAGCCGGAGCTGCCTCTGCCTCCACCACCAGGAGCAGAGCAGTAGGAGCTCGGGGATGCCTGCACATCATCGTTCGGGGATGCCTGCCTCGCGTCGCCTGGGGTTGCCTGCTGCTCCGCATTGCCTGTGGAGCCACCGGTGGCAGGGTGCTCTCACTGTTACTATAGCCAGGGGCTTCCCTACCGAGTTCACCTCCTGAGGGTCTGCTGCTGCCTGGGGTCGCCGGAACTGCTTCACCAGGGGTTGCCGTCAGCTCTGCTTGGCCGCAGGGGTCAGTGTGGCCGGAGCCCCACCAGAGGGAGCTGTCAGCTATGAAGAAGGGGGGGAGAGGTTAGGAGACCACCTTCCCCTGCAGCAATTTCGCTGCAGGAGTTCTGGTGGTGATTTTGGATTACAAAAAAAAAATAAAATGAAATGGGGTAGAAGGAGGATAAAGAGGAGGAGTGTGACAGTCTACTACGATTTAAAGCGTTTTGTAAAGCGCATAGTTAATAACATTATTTAAGTTTATCAACGAAAAAGCACTGAACGCCTTACCTTGCTATTTACAGTATTTCTGCCACACAAGCAGTGGGCGTGCAATTCTTTTCTTGCTCATGTTAACTAGCATCTAATTTGCTGGTTCCATCCTACCAGGGACTCTGTTTTGAAAATGCTTTGTAAGTGCCCTTCTGTGTATTTACTGAAAAACAAAGAAAGTCCAGAGCAGGACAACAGGCTTGTATTCCTGGCAAACAGCCTGTAAGTAAATTGTGCATATTGAAGAAAACTGACTGTATATAGTTTGTGCTTCTTTTGAAGTTTCAAAATTAATATTTTGAAAATAAAAAATATAATCAATATTATACATAATGAATATTTAACAATGTTCAATAAGGTTACAAAAACAAATAAATATACATGTTGTGGTAAGTAAATAAATGTATTGTGTTTTAGGCAGGGATTTCAGCATTGTGTGTTTCACAGATAGTGAAGGTTAGGTGGTACAGTATTAACAAGATGCAATGCGTGATGCTGCAGCTGTCCCTGAATAAAAAAATATAAAAGTTTTTCATAAACTTGTATCTACTTATATAGATTACATTCCAAAGTACTGTAATCTGTTTGGAATAAATATTTAGTAACACTCCTGTAGTATGTTAAACTTGCTTTAGGTTTGTTGCGAATGTTGTGTTTTGTTTTGTTTTTTCTCCTGACGCTACCAAGGTGTAATTACCTTTTGCATTCAATTGTTGTGCACTAGCTTTACTTAACTGCAGTGATATTAAAATAATCACGATGGGGTGGAGAGGAATGAAGCAAAAATGTATGTGGGCGGTACAATCATCGATATTTATTTGAACAAGTTGATTTTGTGCCGAATTCATCGATTTGCTGTTTGTAGGCTTAAGTGACAGCCCTACTTCCCTGTGGCTTCAGTTAAACTGGGAATTTGTATTCTGTGCTAATGCAAAACCTCCTGTCGTAATGTCCTGGATGTGTTTGAAATACTCCCATTTTATACTTTTCTAATTGCAAAACACCTGCCATAACACTGTCAGTCTGGTCTGTGGGCAGCAGGATGAAGCTTATTCAACAAGACTAGATTTATAAAGGTTGATAAATTGTTCCAGAGGTGATACGTTTTCCTTAAGGTGGAGGATGCAAATCTCCAGCGAAGTCACTCCTATAGAAAGGCCAGTAGTCAAATAGTCCCTGTCCCCTCCCCACACTTTGAGACTGTTCCTCCTGAATCAGTCATTTGTGCACTCTTGAATATGAAAGCAACAGCCAATCAAAGGCCTACCGTCCTTTTCCTTTGTCCAGCCCCACTGGGCATGAAATCCGCTGCGAAGGGATACAGTAAAGATGTACGTACGTGTGCCACCCTTCACACTTATCCATGTATCTTAACCCCTTATCCAATGGTGTTAATATTATTATTATTATTATTATTACTGAGAGTCACATTCTGGAGTTATATGGCAGAGTCTGACTGTCCATCAGTCCGTATGTCACACTTTTATCTGGAGAATTGCTTATCAAATTTGATTAAACATTTCATTGCTAATTTTTTTTCTATACTATTCTGTACATACTGTTGATTTGTCATGGTCATTAACTTTTTCATCATACTGATAGCTGTTATTTTGAATTTAAAGCCAATGCATGTGGATGTGTGTTACTGATGTATTTGTTTATTAATTGCTTTTTAATTAAATTATAGATTGCATGTTGGGATTCTGTTGGCGGCATACATTATTCTGTCCTGCGACAATGTGACAATGTGTACTTAAACTTTCTAATGTGTGTGTTTTGTGTTTTTTATTTATTTATTTTTGGTCAAAAGTTTTAACTCTCTTCTACTGCTTTGTTTTAACAGTCAAATGTCCAACTTGATGAACCAGGCCAGGTTGAAAGTCCTCAAGGCCAGAGATGACTTGATTTCGGTCAGTACCATGAGTTTGTTTCTCTTTGCGTGCATCAAGCTGGGGGTTAGTTTCTGTTTAATTTATTAAAATAAATTGGCCTACTTTGTACATTTTATAGATGTCTTGCAAATTTTTGAGAGTGGTTAACTGCTTAGGCAAAATTCTTTCTAAATGTTGAAACAACTCTGGACAATTAACATCTGTATTTCACAGCACTAATCTTGGGCTACTTAGTAACTAACATTAGGAAATTCAAGATGAGTGCTGATCAGGGACTGTGAGACCTGTCGTTAAGCAATTAAAATATTTATAGCAATCCTTCCATTGATCTTACAGAAATGTGACCAAGCATGTTCTGTAATATAACTTTTGTTTTCTTACACTAAAGACTTTCATAACCTGTGACATAACACATTTCAAGTATCTCTGCTGCGTCGTGAAACAATTTAGAATGATTTTCTTATTCAAGATAGAATAGGTGGGTACGCCGTGATGGCTGTGCTGTATTAGACGGGTACGCCGTGATGGCTGTGCTGTATTAGACGGGTACGCCGTGATGGCTGTGCTGTATTAGACGGGTACGCCGTGATGGCTGTGCTGTATTAGACGGGTACGCCGTGATGGCTGTGCTGTATTAGACGGGTACGCCGTGATGGCTGTGCTGCTGTGCGTATTAGACGGGTACGCCGTGATGGCTGTGCTGTATTAGACGGGTACGCCGTGATGGCTGTGCTGTATTAGACGGGTACGCCGTGATGGCTGTGCTGTATTAGACGGGTACGCCGTGATGGCTGTGCTGTATTAGACGGGTACGCCGTGATGGCTGTGCTGTATTAGACGGGTACGCCGTGATGGCTGTGCTGTATTAGACGGGTACGCCGTGATGGCTGTGCTGTATTAGACGGGTACGCCGTGATGGTTGTGCTGTATGCCAAGTGCTACGATTTTGCCGTAGCAGCTTCTATTTTGGAGGGTAAAATTCGGTGCTATGACGAAGGGTTTGATACTACAAAAAATATATGTAATTGTGGCAGGGCATGGCCCTGTTTTGTAAATATTGTTGTGTGGTGTTTTGGTGGTGGTTGGCAAGGGTGGGGTTAATTTCCTATCCCTGCCAAAATACATGTGAGAATGTGGCTGGAGCTAATTGAATAATTGATAATTAGGCTCCAGCCACATGCTTTAAAAGAAGAGAAAATCCTTTGTTTGGTGGAGGTGTTTTGGGGGTGAGTGTTACTGTGTTTGTTTGTTACGAAGTTCAGTGAAGGCTCTGCCCAGCCTGAACAGTTTTGTTTAAACTTTTGTTCTGGCCCCTGTGGCAGTTATTTTGTAAGTGTATTGTGTGTGTGAGATTTGTGTTTTGTTTGACATTTTTGTGATTAAACAGTGCAGCAGCGCTTTCACTGCAGTTTATTGTCTCCAAGTCTCTGTCCTCCTGGCTATCCTGTCACAATAATATACATGTTATATATAAAAAAAATATACACATAGCCTATAAATATACATAAAAAAACACTGTTTCAACAGACTACCATGTGGTTGTTTTCCTGTCTATTTATATATACATGTTATTCTTAGTATATTTCACTGGCATTTTACGTGCCAAAAGCGGAAAAGTGGTGAGCCAAAATCTATTGGAAATCATAAATCTGTGCGTGGATTTATGGTGAATACAGGCGAAGATAATGCAGTGATAAAGGCAGAGACACTTTGCAAACTTTATTGTTGAGCACAATCTTCCATTTGCTGTTTTGGATCATATCGATCCACTTTGCAAAGCAGCATTTCCGGACTGAAACATTGCCAGCACGTACGGATCAGGCCGGACAAAAACAACTGCTATGAACCACTTTTTATTAATTAGAATCAGTCATTCTTGATAATACTACCATAGCAATCAATCAATTTTTTAAATCCATTATTTTCATTATTAATGATTCAACAAAAAATGAACTTTTATGGTTGTTGACTGTATGTGGCTGAATTTGTTGTGGTGTTTATATAATTAATTAGTACATTGTGTATTTTTGAAATGTAAGACTTAACCAAATTACTAAATAATATGTATTATTTGAATGATTGTCAGTGTCCTGCTTTTTTTTTTTTATTCTATTTTCTATGTAGTTCTTTATTCATTTACCCAAGTATAACATTCCAGTCAGTTCTGACAATGTGAACAAATGCATTTTACATGCTGTAATAAATATGCTTATTTTAAGGACTGTCAGCTGAATTGTAGAAAAGTACCTGATCAAGGACAAAAACTTCCACTGTCTGCCATCAGGAAAGAAAGTGTAAAATGCAGTTCCCATTCAAGTTCACAGGTGACACCTGTAATTTGATCCCTGATTGAATTTGCCTTTTTTTGTAAATGTTTAGTTATCAATATTTTGGAGGTTGAATATTTCAGTCCGGATTTTATTCTTCCTTAAAGGTGATTTTGTTTTAATTTGAAGGTGCTAGCTGTGCTCGCCAGGTAATTTTTCTTTTTTTTTTTTACTGGTCAGGTGCTACTATTTTTTTACGGCTGACTACTATTTTTTTATGGCAAGTGCTACTATTTTCCACTTTCAGAACTTGGCATCTCTGGATGGTTGTGCTGTGTTAGATGGATAGGCTGTGATGGTTGTGCTGTATTAGATGGATAGGCTGTGATGGGTGCTGTGTGCTTCTTCCATCAGGATCTGTTGAACGAAGCCAGACAGAGGCTGGGAAAGATTGCGAAGGATCCAGTCAGGTACGCCACCTTGCTGGAAGGACTAGTGCTTCAGGTAAAGTTTTACACTGTGTGCTCATGGAAAAGCCTGAATGTTATAGTCCCATCATTTTTACTAGCGTTTTAAAGATAACATCCTGGTGGATAAAATTCGTGGAGGCGAGACATCACCCTGTAGTTACAGCTATTCTAAAACAAGTGTGTTGGTCTTTCCTTTTATTAAAGTCTTTGATTTAGTGAAGCGTAACATTTATAATCTCTCTTCAAACAAATCACTCATCTGAGTGTCACTATGGACCTATTGTGACATGTGTCACAACTAACTGTCTTGTGTTAGTGCAGCATTTCATTTTAACTGATCGATGTGCTGAAAGAATATCTCTTTATAATGAGCCTCATGCAACAGGTGTTGAGAGATCTAGCATTGAATAACCTTTTAATATTTGGTGGCCCTGAGTGAATAGGTAGATAGTTGGGTTTTTTTTTTGTTGTATATATTTTTGTTTATTTTTCTGCCAGATCTCTTTTTGGAATCCTATATATCCTATATATTCATTCAAATCAAATGACAGACTAGCCGGGTGAATCACACTGTTAAATATAAGTTTAAACATACTTTGTTTTTCAAACATTGTACATGTCCCTCAAACAGAATGGTCCTTGACAGTCCATAGATTGCTGTGGTTATTCCCTCATGAGGATAGACTGGGGGGGATCATGGGTTATATTTAGAACCACAATACTCCTTGAATGCTCTTGGCATTTTCTCTATTTAAAAGAAGCGAATTCTAATTTATTTTATCAGAACAATGAATAAAGCTTAGTGTTACACAGCACCCTGGATAGTTTACAAGAAACACATTGCATTACCTTTTCTGTATCCCGTTCTTGTCTCAATTTTAATATAACACTGAAATATTCACACACCATGGGTCATCAATCAACTGGGCAATACATTTCTCAACATTTACTCAGGAGCTTTCGCCAGGAGAAATACATCTCTTCTGCGGTTCACTGTGTATCCAGATCACTCTCCTTCCTACAACAGTTCTGGTTTTCTGTTCCCACAATGCACCACTCATTTCTATTGGAGTCCCAGCATTGTTGGATGAGGGAATGAAAAAAAAAAAAAAAAAACACGGGATACAGCAAAGATACAGTAATGGGTTTCTTGCAAACTCTGCAGGAGCTTCTGTAACACTTGAAATGTACCCATGATGGCTGTGAGTTTTTACATGGCATATGTGTATATTACTAGATCACTTTGTTAGAAATATTATTTTAACTAGTGTAGATTTTTACAGTTAAATATCCCATATATAAAAAGATACACAAAAGAAACTATTGCTGATTAGTCAGTTCTTGTTTTGGCTACCTCCTATTGACTGTTCGTATAATAACACATTATTTATCTGGCAGGGATTTTATCAGTTACTGGAACCCTCTGTGGTTATTCGTTGCCGTAAACAGGATCTTCCGATGGTGAAGGTAATTGTATCCTTATTGTCAGTCTTCAACTTTGACCAAGTTTCTTTCTTTAGGTTAAAGTAGGTTTGGGAAGAAAGCACTGTCCAGTATGGCATGGCAAGGCTTATCGAATGGCTTTTACATATATCCCAGTAAAATTTAAAAATACTAAAATAAAATGAATACCGTACATTTTATAATAAGTGACTCTCATCAGAATCTAGGTCCTTGTGCCTGATTAATGGTGCTAATGAAGGTACAGTCCAATGTGGCAGACAGCAGGCTCATGTTATTTAGAGGGACTGTCCAAATCATGTGATTTTGATTTTGTTCAGTTTTGTATAATTGAGTTTGTTGAAACCTGTGTTGTGTGCATTTGGATTTGTTTAGGCTGCCGTACAGAAGAATATTCCCATCTTCAAGGCAGGTGTGAAGAAGGATATTAATGTTCGCATTGACCAGGATAACTTCCTGCCACCAGAAATGTAAGAATTAGTAGTTTCTCTTGAAAAGATTTTAAACAAAATTAATTTTGCACCTTTAACTCTCTTCACAAAGATTTAACTTCTGAGTTATAAAATGTTTTTATTCTGCTGTGTGTCCATTAGGGGTGTGCCAATACTTGACAATGACAATAATATTTTGAGTAATTCCATTTAAGAAGTTTAAGAAAAAACCAAACAAGTATATTAATTAATGTGCTAATTTCACAACATGACAAGCTTTCCTCGTCTTTGCAACAGATTACCAATCAATGTCAATTTAATCTTCATTGAATGGTTTACAAGCTGACCTTTTTACTGCATACCAATGCCATAAACTGTCTCTATGGATAAAAGAAAGACACATTGCAGATAAAATGTACCTGCATGGACCTCTCTGAAATACATTTCCCATCCTCTTCCTCGTTGGTAAATCCATCTGTTACATATGTGAGCAGGAGGATGATGGGAAATGTAGTTCTGAGGTATGCGGGTACATTGGAAGCCATCTTGAGGCAGGGAATGCAATTTAAAGTTTAAAAAAGTGGTCAAAATGTGTGTGTGTGTGTGTATATACACACACACACACACACACACACACACACAGTGCCTTGCAAAAGTATTCAGATCCCTGACCAATTCTCTCATATTACTGAATTACAAATGGTACATTGAAATTTCGTTCTGTTTGATATTTTAAAACACTTAAACTCAAAATCAATTATTGTAAGGTGGCATTGGTTTTATGTTGGGAAATATTTAAGAAAAATAAAAAACTGAAATTTCTTGCTTGCATAAGTATTCAACCCCCCACACATTAATATTTGGTAGAGCCACCTTTCGATGCAATAACAGCTTTAAGTCTTTTGGGGTAAGTATGTACCAGCTTTGCACACAGTCTCAGAGTGATTTTGGACCATTCTTCTTGGCAGATTTGCTCCAGGTTGTTCAGGTTGGTTGGACGACGCTTGTGGACCGCAATTTTCAAATAGTGCCACAGATTCTCAATGGGATTGAGATCAAGACTTTGACTGGGCCACTGTAGGACATTCACCTTTTTGTTCTTGAGCCACTCCAATGTTGCTTTGGCCTTGTGCTTGGGATCATTGTCCTGCTGAAAGGTGAATTTCCTCCCAAGCTTCAGTTTTTTAGCGGACTGAAGCAGATTCTCTTGCAGTATTTTCCTGTATTTTGCTCCATCCATTCTTTCTTCAATTGTAACAAGATGCCCAGTCCCTGCTGATGAGAGGCATCCCCACAGCATGATGCTGCCACCACCATACTTCACTGTAGGGATGGTGTGTCTTGAGGCATGGGCAGTGTTAGGTTTGCGCCACACATAGCGCTTTGAGTTTTGGCCAAAAAGCTCTATCTTGGTCTCATCTGACCACAAAACCTTTTCCCACATCGCAGCTGGGTCACTCTCATGCTTTCTGGCAAACTCCAGACGTGCTTTCAGATGGTACTTTTTGAGTAACGGCTTTCTTTCTTGCCACCCTCCCATACAGGCCAGTGTTATGCAGAGCTCTTGATATGGTTGACTGGTGCACCATTACTCCACTCCCAGCCACTGAACTCTGTAGCTCCTTCAAAGTGATTGTTGGCCTCTCTGTGGCTTCTCTCACAAGTCTCCTTGTTTGAGCGCTGAGTTTTGAGGGACAGCCTTTTCTTGGCAGTGCCTGGGTGGTGTGATGCAGCTTCCACTTCCTGATTATTGATCCAGCTGTGCTCACTGGGATATCCAAACACTTGGATATTATTTTGTACCCTTTCCCTAATCTATGCATTTGTATTTACTTTATCTCTAACTTCTGTAGAATGCTCTTTGGTCTTCATTTTCCTTCAGATTCACAGCCTTACCAATGATCCTTCAACAGTGGGGTTTTTATCCAGAAAATGTGACAGCAACTTTAATGGTTCACAGGTGGAGGCCAATGGTAAGGTAACTGTGTCCTCGTTAGGGCAATTTCTTTCATCGGTGCAAACTGGGAGCTTCCACAGCACAGGGGTTGAATACTTATGCAAGCAAGATATTTCAGTTTTTTATTTTTCTTAAAAATATTTCCCAACATAAAACCAGTGTCACCTTACAATAATTGATTTTGAGTTTCAGTGTTTAAAAATAAAATATCAAACAGAACGAAATTTCAATGTACCATTTGTAATTCAGTAATATGAGAGAATTGGTCAGGGGTCTGAATACTTTTGCAAGGCACTGTGTGTGTGTGTGTGTGTGTGTGTGTGTGTGTGTGTGTGTATATATATATATATATATATATATATATATATACACACTCCTTACGTAAACAGTTGTAGCAACACATGGGGACATGTAACACAATAAAATAAAAAGGTCCTTATGTACCCTTTTAAAATCAAATGAAAGAGAACTATGGGCTTAAAATATCACTGTATTAGATTAACTTCCTACCAGTGCAAAATGACTGGGTGGGGTGTTTGTTTCCAGTCCCCTAAAAATGGTTCAGTTCCCAGGGTGTATTTGGTTTTGTTCTTTTTTTCACTTGGTATTACCAGAATAATGTTAATTCACACTGCTGTATATCCCCAGATCTGGAGGTGTGGAAATCTATAACGCTAATGGAAAAATCAAAGTGGCCAACACCTTGGAAAGCAGACTGGATCTTATGGCACAACAGGTATGGAACTGAATTGGGGTCCTCACAGTATATAGTGAAGGTGTTCACACTTGTTTGTGTGTCACACTTCATTTTTGCATCTGTCTAGAGAACTGCTTATCCAATTGTGATAGCTTGCTAAAACATTCTTTAGCACGGGTTGCTATAAGACTACAGGGAATAGCAAGAGGTGTTGTGTGTAGGTGAAACTAGAATTATTCCATTTATCTACAGCAGTGGTTTTCAACCTGTGGTATCGTGACAGGCTTACAACTGGCACACACCTGCAGTTGCTCTTTTATGACAGTATGATTCCTCAACCACTGTACTCCCTATGCAACCACTGTACAACAGTACTGCCTCTCCATTTTTAAAAGCATGTGTCAATATTTATAAATGCAATATGGTAAGTGCAGAGAGATATAATGGGAACCACAGTTTCTTGCAGCACTTGTGACGAGCAAATGTGTGCGAGGTACTGTTGTATAAAAATGTAGCTTAAAATGAACATTTTGCATTTAAGAAATGTAGAACAAGAATGGCAAAAAAGAAAAATACACTTAAGGTTTGTGTGTGTGCTAAATAAAGTTGTCAACATGAATAGCTTTCTTTTTTTTTTTAATTAAGGGAATTAAAAATTAAATAAACTGCAGCTTACTCGATTGCAGTAAAAAAAAATATTACCTCTCGGATTTGTTCTAATGAAAATATCTAAAATATGACCATGTTCTTGCTGTGGTGTATTTAATATTGTAAATAGAATGAACTTGCTGCAGTTTAAACTTGTTTTTACTGAAAAATAAACGGTAGCATGTAATTATGAGCTGTCTGTGTTACGTGCTGTCAGATCAGGACTTCACTAACACTGAGCAGGGGAGCTGCAGCATGCTGTCAGATCAGGACTTCACTAACACTGAGCAGGGGAGCTGCAGCATGCTGTCAGATCAGGACTTCACTAACACTGAGCAGGGGAGCTGCAGCATGCTGTCAGATCAGGACTTCACTAACACTGAGCAGGGGAGCTGCAGCATGCTGTCAGATCAGGACTTCACTAACACTGAGCAGGGGAGCTGCAGCATGCTGTCAGATCAGGACTTCACTAACACTGAGCACTGCAGCATGCTGTCAGATCAGGACTGAGCAGGGAGCTGCAGCATGCTGTCAGATCAGGACTTCACTAACACTGAGCATGGGAGCTGCAGCATGCTGTCAGATCAGGACTTCACTAACACTGAGCAGGGGAGCTGCAGCATGCTGTCAGATCAGGACTTCACCAACACTGAGCAGGGGAGCTGCAGCATGCTGTCAGATCAGGACTCCACTAACACTGAGCATGGGAGCTGCAGCATGCTGTCAGATCAGGAGTCACTAACACTGAGCATGGGAGCTGCAGCATGCTGTCAGATCAGGACTTCACTAACACTGAGCAGGGGAGCTGCAGCATGCTGTCAGATCAGGACTTCACCAACACTGAGCAGGGGAGCTGCAGCATGCTGTCAGATCAGGACTTCACTAACACTGAGCAGGGGAGCTGCAGCATGCTGTCAGATCAGGACTTCACTAACACTGAGCAGGGGAGCTGCAGCATGCTGTCAGATCAGGACTTCACTAACACTGAGCAGGGGAGCTGCAGCATGCTGTCAGATCAGGACTTCACTAACACTGAGCAGGGGAGCTGCAGCATGCTGTCAGATCAGGACTTCACTAACACTGAGCAGGGGAGCTGCAGCATGCTGTCAGATCAGGACTTCACTAACACTGAGCAGGGGAGCTGCAGCATGCTGTCAGATCAGGACTTCACCAACACTGAGCAGGGGAGCTGCAGCATGCTGTTTCCCATATTACAAGTGAACACAAGACATTATTACTGTAGCTAAATGTAGACTAGAAAGTTGATTTCTGCAAATATTGTACTATATAAAGATGAAATGTGGTAAATGTAAAAAAAATTGGCCGCGATTTTTAACACTTCACATTTCACAGTCACTTTTCCATTTTCAGATTCTATTTTTTTTTTTTTTGGTTACATTAGCTTTTCAAGAAGTATGTCGGTCATTGAGTATGATAAATAATAGGGCTAACTCCCTGATTTTATAATTTTATTATTTCCTTTGCAGATGATGCCTGAAATCCGAGTTGCTCTCTTTGGTGCAAACCCGAACAGGAAATTCTTGGATTAGTGCAGTCTGCACCCATTCCTGCCAGATAAGCGGAGGGTGGTTTTAAACAGGGGTGAAAAAAAAAAAAAAAAAAGAACATGTGATGTTTATATAAATATATTTAAAGACTCCATTCTGTGTCAGTTCTGTAAAACTTTGTATGTTAAGTGGAGAGATGTGAGTTTGTGTTGTTGTATAGCCCTGTGTTTTATTTGTTAATATAACTGCAGTACTGTTATTGCGTGGTTTGACTTGGTGGTTCACATAGAACTTCGAAGTACAGAACAGGTATAAGCAATCTACCAAAAGCCCTTGCTGTGAATCAGTTATCACATGCTTACTGTACACTATGTCTACATCATAGTTATCTTCTGTCTCGTGACTATCTTGATGCAGAACAGCCCTCCATCCTAAGCCTTGCAGTTTTTCTTTTGCAGTGCAGTGTGTCTGGTAGATCTGTTTGTGTGTTGACAGACAATAAAAAAGCCATTCTTGTCTTAATGATAATGCAAGCCTCCAGTGTTAAGTGATTGAGACTAGGAAACAATTTAATTGAAAATGAAATATGACGACGGTATCATTTCATCTGCTGTATCTGTATCTGTGGTTTCAAAAAATAAAGATGCTTGGCCATCTTAAACCTCAACCTCATTATTTATGTTTTTGTTTTTAAAGGGATTTTTTAAAAATGTTTAACTGTACAGTGAATCCCATAAATGTCTCCACTGCACTTCTATTCAGTTTCTAAATTAACTCTTGTAGCAAATATGTATTTTTATTTTACAACCTGAAAATCCACGTCTGCTTGCATTGCTTTAAGGGAGTCTGTTACTGTTTCACTTCCTAGGTCACTTCATCCTCCATTGTCCACAGGGTCAAAGAATGTGAACGGTGAGATTACCTAGCAAGCGCAAGAGAAACTGAAATTTAAGGCTTGGCTAACAGAATTATTTAAACTAGTACATGATACCATTTAAAAATATATCCTGGGCTGTGATATATTAAGACTGGATGAGAGGTAATAATTATGTTTGCTACAACCACTATTACAGAATTGCTGATAACAGAATAAATAATTGCCTTCCTGATCCCCAATACTGATTCAACACGCAATCAACATACGCCTCCTTATGGTGATCATGCTGTCACTGTCTTGGTGTGTATGTCTTTGAACTGTTATACAGCCTTCATACACAAAACCAAAATAAAAACACAATCAAGACGAGGCAGTGTGTATATACAGGGATCAGGTGCCACAGTGCCAAGTCTGAAATATTCATGACCGAATGGATTAGACCCCTTCCAGCACCTTGTGGAGCCTGTTGCACATTGTGTCAATCCTGTGATCTGGGAAAACAGTGAGCCCAACCTAATATTAGGTGCAGGTCCTAATAAAGTGGCTAGGAAATGTATGTCTGTGGCGAAAGAGAGAATTCTGAAGTGCATTAACACAGAGTACAGTGGCGAGAAAAAGTTTGTGAACCCCTTAGGATTTTCACATATTTTAAACCTAAAATGTCATTCGATCATAATTTAAGTCCTAATAATATGTAAAGAAAAAACTTGATTAAACTTTGTACTGAAGTGCCAATGAAGCAGTTCTTTAATAGGTAGGTTGACAATCTCTGAGCAATAATGCTGAAGAAAATCTTGCCTTCTACGTTTAATAGGGAAATAGGACGAAACTGACTGATGCATGTGGAATTCTTTTCTTTTGGTATAAAGACTCCACCTGCTCGGCGTCATGCTCTTGGTACAACCTGTTTTTCCCATGCCACTTTCATCAATTTCCACAGGATTTGCAGAACTCCAGAAGCACTCTTGTATACTCTCTATGGAACAACATTAGGCCCTGGAGATGATGATGCCCTTGCTTTTTTCACAGCTTGCTCTACTTCTTTCCACTTACATGCACAGTTCTCCTCCATTTGGTATTCAGGTGGATTGAAAAGTGGAGTATCTGAAGGAATTGACATAGGCTCATGCCTTTTTGAATCTGTGTGTGTTTCCTCCAAATATCTCTCCAGCTCAAACTTAGATGATTTTAGTGTGCCATTTTTCTGG